>NC_046172.1:57414988-57524988 GCF_011064425.1 Rattus rattus
GAGCCATGAGAGCAAAACTTCAAGGTTTCATGAATGGCCACCCCAGGCCTGAACTACAAGCTCTTTGCCCTGCCTTATCCCTTCGTTTCCTTTACATGTGTGCTTCCTTTAGCTGCCCCTCTCTTGGCCTTCAGTGGGATGGCTAGCTTTGGTGGAGAGAGCTAGCCCAAGACGTGTCATGGGTGCAGTTCCCACACCAACCAAGAAACAGAACTGGAACCATGTCAGACCCAGGGCACCCTTGGCCTTGGCAGAGCTGTGACCCTACCTAACCTGCTTTACTATTATTATTATTATTATTATTATTATTATTATTATTATTATTACTACTACTACTACTACTACTACTACTCGTTTTCTTGCTTTTCAAGACAGGGTTTCTCTGTATAGCTTGGCTGTCCTTAACTCACTTTGTAGACCAGGTTGGCCTCAAGATCTGCCTGCCTCTGTCCCCCAAGTGGGGGATTAAGGTGTGGGCCACCGCTCTCAGTTTTATATATTATGTTTTTTTTATTTAAGACAAGATCTTTAAAAGGCTGACGTCAAACCCATGATTCTCCTGCCCCTGCCCTCAGAGTGTTGAGATCGAGGGTGTACATGAACACACCTGACAAAGCTAATTGAACCCTTTCCCTTCCCTCTCCATCCCCCCCATCCCTGCTGCAGAGATTTAACCCAGGGCTACACTCAGCTCCACCTTTAGCCCTTTACTAAGTAAGTCAATCAATCCATTCCAGAGCCGGTAGTGGAGGGGATGGTAATGGGTAGGAATTGCATGGCTATCAATAGTGATGGCTGTTGGTGATAGTGGTAAGGTGAATGTGTAAACTGGTGATAAAAACGGTGATGCCGGCATTTGTTAAGTTGTTGGTGATGACACGGAGTATAGTCACTTCCTGAAATTATGCCCTTGCTCTTGTCTCTACATACTACTACACCAAGGTTCTTCACCTAGAAAATGGTCGAATAATCTATAGTTTTCAGAGGATTCTACGACATTTCTGCAACCATACCCAATAGGCATTTCAAAACTATCCGTGGTTCCTCTTCCTCCTTTTGAACATTGCTCAGTGATGACAGTCTCCCCAACATCGTACCCACTGTGAACACCAAAACACCCTTAAGTGGGAGACTAGGCAGTCAGAGCCATTTTACTGGGGAATCTCCAGGGTAGACGTTGGTCAGTAGGGAGGTCCTGAGACTATCAAAGGCTAATCTCAGTATCCAAGCTAGGAGGCTGGCTCTTCACCACAGTCATAGACAGTTGTGGCAGGCTTGGCCAGGGAAAGAACACTATACGTATCTGCCTCCTTTAACAAAGCCCTCCATATGCACTCAGAGGTTGGGCTGCCTGGAAAAACCTCCTGTACCGTTGTTGAGAACACGTGTGTAATTTACCTTGCCCGTTACATCTGTGTGTGTGTGTGTCTGTGTGTGTGTGTGTGTGTGTGTGTGTGTGTGTGTGTGTGTGTGTGACTGTCTGGCTGTGTGCTGTCTCCACAACAATGCAGCAAGCCTCCCCAAAGAGGAGGCTTTTATTCGATCCATTCCTTCCAGGCACAGGGCTGGACACCTGGCATGTTTTGGGCCAATCTGGTTTTGTTCCTGTTGTTGGGCACTGCTCAGGGCTATTCTGAAAGGGCAAAATTCCACATGCCTCCTATCCTCCTGGTCCCTGAGCCTTGTGGGTCTGTCTTCCTGAGTTTCTTGCTCTCAGACAGTCTGCACAGGGCTGTGAGCTGAGGTCTCCAGGTCTCGGGTGGTCTCTGCATGCTCTCTGTTAAGTGGCCATCTTGCAGGGAAACGAGGGTGGGACCAGCACAAACACTGCAGCTGAATAGAATCTTTGTGGCCTAATGATTTTGGAAAACGATTTGCACGGCAAGCTTATTATTCCGAGGATGGGAACCAGCTGTTCTTCCTTTTCTGACAGTGGGATGAGAAGGAGTGGACAGGAAATCAGGAGCTGCACAGGAGAGAACCAGTTTTCTGACTTAGAGAACCCAGTGTTTCAGGCATCTGCAACCTTAAGCTTAAGATGCAGCATCCTCTCCTGGGAACTCTTAGAGCAGGTCGCCTTTTCCTCTAGTTCCCCCTGGCTAAAGGCTTCTCTTGAGACTCGAGAGAGTTGACATTCTCAGGGAACGGAATAATCCCAAGCTAAACAACAGGGCAAAACCTGAACAGAAGGCAGGAAGAAGTAAGAGAGCCTTATGAAGTACTGGGACAGAGACTTGGGACTGTATGGAGTGGGGGCACAGAAAGAATTATTCCTCACCGAAGGTCAAATAGAGAACAGGATGTACGTCAGGTACTTAATGATTCTAGTAATCTTACTCATAGCAAAGGCAGTGACTGAGCCCATTTTATTGGTAAGGAACCTGAGGCTCATTGGGAAAGGTGAAGTGACTTATCCAGGGTCACACACACACACACACACACACACAAAGCAGCAGGCAGGCCAGGGTTTGAATAACTCCTCTTTCCACCACTCTACAGACCTTAGTGTCCCAGTGAAAAACTGAAAAGAAATGGGAAGAGGATGACATAGACTCACATGACAATAGCCAACGGAGAAGTTAATCGGGGCCCAAGCACCTCTAACTCTTAAAGGCAAAGGTTTGGACACCAGCGCTGGCTAAGGTTATTCTCAAGGCCGGACCCCTTTCTGACTCCAAAGAGAACAGGTGTTACGGCTGTACTCTCAGATGTCACTAGAACGCCTGATTCCATTCCAAGTGCAGCTCCACCTAGGTGTGTCTGTCAGTGCCAAGGTCTGATTCCTGAGACGAGGAGGCTGATCTCCACCCTCACAGAGCAACTGACAGGTTGAAGGAAGCAAACAGATATACTGGTACCCTGAGATGGAACTGTGCACCTGAATGTTCAATGTTAGAATCTACACAAGCCAGTGAAGGTCAATGTAGTGACGAGACTCGTCTTTGGGGGGTGACAGTCAGACACCTCTAGTCTGGGCCTGGCATAGGCCAGGCCTTCCTACATGATTTTTCTTTTTTCTCCAAGCTGCGAGCAATGGGCTCTGCTCTCTCTACCCTTCAGCCCTATCACTTGCTCTTCCCCTGGCCACCTGGGAAGGGGGTTTGTTCCCAGCATCCCTTCTGCCTGCTGCCCTGCAACAGACCCATGCCCTTTTGTGTTTTAAGGACTTTAAGGTTGCTCTGGACAGAAAAACAAGTGGCAAGTGGGGGAGGGCAAGCCTCAAAGGGTCAAGAGGTAGGGTCCCAGTTAACCCTAGTACTCATTGAAATGGAAATAGGGCTGAGACAGCCATTCTCATAGGCCCTTCCCAGATTCCTTTTCTTCTATGGTTTCATGGACACCGCTTGTAACTTCATTCTCTCTGTCTTTTATGCCTGTTCTTGTGACTCCTGTATTCCCCAGCAAGACACCCTCATGATCAGCTCCCACCCCCACCCCTCATCAACACCAATAGGCCCTAGGGGAGCAGAGACCCTCTTAGGACAAAATAATAGGCATCATGATTAACATCATTCAACTGGGCCCAGACTCAAGTGGGTCATTTACATGAACCCTGGTTTGCTAGTGCAGGGCAGGGGCTTAGTAATCAACAAGGTTATTCCTTCCCTCTATGTCTAGCCTTTAGGAGAACAAAGAAGGAAACTGAGGCCCAGAGAAGTGAAAGGGGCTTCCCCTAAGCTTACACAGCAAGTACAAAGCTATGCCAGGACCAAAGAGGCCAGGGCTCCTGAGGGGATGGAAGGCTCTGGCTAACTTCAATTTTTTTATTGCTAACTTTGAGGACCAAGGGTCTGAGTGACTGGGGATGAGCCACAGAACATCAGAATCAATTGGTGGCTTTTTTTACATAGGGACTATCCGAAGAGATTTGTCCCTAGGTAAAGAGCGAGCAGCTCAAGAAGTCCATTGAGGGTCACAGGAAGGAAACTCCCATCCACTGCTGCAAGATTCGTGATAATCCCGCCTGGGAAGAAGGCGGCAGAGGTACCCTTGCTTTACAGATTAGGAAAGCAAATGTCACAACTGTAAAGGGACACAATAAAAGTCAAATACCTAGAAAACAGTGTTCTAGAATTAGAGTCTTATCCTGTGATGCTTCCTGCTGCCACAGAGGACCCCTCGGAGCTGTTGCAGCTACGCCCAACTCCAGCCTGGGTCCTTTTCCCATGCCCCCTCAACTCACCTCCAGTTTACCTAGCTAGCCAGGTTCACAGTGGCCTATGAAGGATCCTCAGGACAGTGTTTCATAGAAACACTTTGTCACCTCTGAGGATTCCGAGGACTTGAGAGGCAGCTCTCAGTAAATAACAGGACAAGCAGATAGTGGTGATGGTGTGTACAGGATTTGTTTAGATATGGTTGTGAGTGTGAATGCACAATGGCTGAGTTGAGTATCTAAGTCAATTTTCTATTGTGCTTAAGGTCGAGATAGATGCCTGGACATATATGACTATATAGTCATGTCTGTCCACATGTGGCACTGTGTATATGGTTGTTCATTTCCTTATGGAAATCTGTGTCTAGGTACATCTATAACTGTGTATATGCATGACTATAACCATCTAAGTTCATCTATCCAGTGTCAGAGTATGGCTGAGTGTGGTACAAAGGCCTGTACCAATATCTGTATGAATTGTCTAAGTGCCCAGCAGTATGCAAGTGGCTGTGATGGTGGCAGTCTCTTTCTGCCTGTGTATGTATGAGTGCTATCTGGAATCAGATGTCAATGCAGAGCTCCTACATGAATGGATCCAGGTACGCCTGAGCCTCTGAGGGGTCCTGGAACAAAGGAACGTCCGTCTTCCCTCAGACCTATCTTAGCCTCACGTGGAGAGTCTCAGCGGTCTCCCAACATACCCTGCAGCCTGTGTGACCCACCCCCTGCCAAGGAATCAGAACCCATCGGGTGTGAGCCTCCCTGTGACACCCTGCCAAGTGCACTAACCCCCCTGGGGAAGTGATTACCAACAGCTATACACAGCTGGAGTTGCTTAATCACTCTTAAGAAATTTCTTTATAATCTTAGTAAATTACTTTAATTACTTGCAACTACCAATTAGTGTTTGAAGGTTTCCCTTCCAGAGAAACAAGCCTCCCCTTCTGGACTTCCAGTCCCCTCCTCTTGCTAGGGGAGGGCTATTTACCTGGCTGCCCCTCCTACCAGGCGCCAGACTCCCCCCTCTTCTGCCCACACCTAAGGGGAAAGCTGGAGAGTGTGTTGGTTAGAACACCAACAGCTCTCAGTCTAGCTTCTCTCTCTGGGCCTTTCTTCTTTCCAGTCAGTACTGCCTCTCCTGGGGTGCAAACTGGTGACTACCCTCAAGTTCTCACACAGATGGGCTGGAATGGATGTAGGCATGTGAGGGTCTAGAAGCCCTTCCAGTCAGAGTGCAGCTGGCTCCACCAGCCCCCAAGGACTAGGTGCTATCCTAACCCAGCTCCTGCCCACCAGCACAGGAGACCCCTGAAAGCACCAAGAGACAAGCCAGTATGCTGGGGAGTGGTGTCCTGGGGCTCCTTTGTTGGAGTCCTACCTCTCCTTCACCTTCACAGTAACTGTGTGACACTGGGCAAATAACTTCCTCATTCTAAACCTTAGTTTCCCTGTGTGGAAGACGATGCTGACTTTCTTCTTTGATGTGAAGATGGGAATCCCACACAACATGATGAAACCCAGAGCAGAGGCACAGTATATTCTAGCAGTTCCAGAAAGTGCTAGGGGCTGGGGGACACAGAGCATCTAGTCTTACAGAGGACACAGAGCATGTGAAATCAGTAAATGCATAGGTAGGCAGGAAAGCTGTGAGGTTTGCCCTCAGAAACAGAGGGTACTGGGTGGGGGAGCAGACAAAAACCAAGGGCAGGAAGATCGGCTATTGGAGGAGGCTGCTTCGTTTGACATTGCACTTACCATCCAATACTTATCTACACCTCCCTGGGTTCCCTGCATTCAGAACACCTAAATGTGAACGTCTTTGTGGAGGACAGCCATTCAGACAGCTGTGGCACATCCAGCTAATTTCAGTGTATTTGTTCATGTGCGTGTCTGTGTGCATACATGTACAGATGAGCATTCTCTCTCTCTCTCTCTCTCTCTCTCTCTCTCTCTCTCTCTGTCTCCCTCCCTCCCTCCCTCCCTCCCTCTCTCCCTCCCTGTGTGTGAGAAAGAGATAGACAAAAAGTTGGTACCAAGAAGCAAGGTGCCCACCTCCTCTCTCCATTTTCCCAAAGCCAGTAACAGTCCCTTCTGAGAGCTCCCTCAGGCCTCTTTCCCTCAGTGCCCTGCCTGAAGCAGCTCCCCAGACACTCCCAATTCCAGCCAGCCAGCATTTGAACACACAGTTCCCAGGACACTTGCCCCTCTTCTGTCTCACATGCAAGTCCTGTTTTAAAGGTGAGGACTCTAAGGCACAGAATGTTTTATACCTGTGTTTGAAGGTAAGCTCTTCTACATCTAGTCCATATGTAGTCTGAGTTAACTTTGGGGGTCCTACTAGCTGTCACTCTGGCTCCATGCCCTTTTCTCTAGACATTGCTTTCACCACCAACCCCCAATACCACGGAGCTGAGAGAAACACAGCCTTCTGGCTGGGCAGGCAGGCAGGCAGGCAGTAGGGCTGTGAGGGTTAATTAACTGTTTCCCAAAAAGCTTTGAAGATGAAGGCTCCTCCAGGAGTGTGGGGGGCAGGCTGGCAGGCAGGCAGAGCTGCCAATGAGTTGGGGCGCCAAGTTGCTATTAAGGAAAATCCCCAGCTTCTGGCCTCACTCCACCCACGTCCAAAAGGTGCTGCCAGTGGACTTTGGAAGCGTTGGGGATTCGATTATCTGTGCCTAGATGTGCTTTCTGGAGGTGGGCATCCCTGGTAGAGGGAAGCTGCTATCCTGGTCTCTGCCAGGCAAACAGGAGTAGAAAATAGGGACCCCAGACTGGAGGCAATACAGGTTCCAGAAGCAGATGGAGGTGTTAGCCAAATATCCTGTTCAGGAGCCCGTCCAGCTGGATATGGAGGGAGAGGCTGCGGATATGTTGGCTTAGCTATGCCAGGACTTACTCCTCTGTGGTGGGCCTGACCAGGAAGGCAGCTCTGGTCTTAAGACCTTTGAAGGCTATTAGTGCTGGGGTCTGCAATGGCTTTCTCTCCTGTAAGCCCAGAACCCAGCCTCCAAGAACCTGATCATCCAGGCGAGGACAGAGTGGGAAGATGTCGTGCAAACATTTAGCTCAGCAGTCTCTAACAACGAAACACGTCTTCGTGTGCTGTGGGTATACAGAGCCTAAACGGCCCTTGTGAGGGGACTGGGTCTCAACATGACTCAGAAGAATTGAATACAATGTGGCCATTCAAAAGTGCAAGGTGGGCCACATGTGCAGTGTGCAAGGATGTTCCACATTTGCTGTTATGTTATGTTATATGTTATATGCTGTTATGTTAGCATTGTCAGGAAAACATGATTATGCATGGAGTTATGTCCCATTCATGAAAATAAAAGCAGCGTGTGTGTGTGTGTGTGTGTGTGTGTGTGTGTTGTGTTTATTGCAGATATAGTGTCCCGTCAGCCCTGGCCTACAGGTTTGGCCTGTGGCTGTGCATTGTACTAGTCTTCTTGGTCCAACAATGGAAGAACTATGGACAAGAGGTAAAAATGAGTGCCCAGTGGGGCCAGACCCTTGCTGAGGCTAGTCACTTGTTTGAGAGGGTAGCTTTTGGCTGAAGCTAATTGATGCCTCCAGAACTCATCCTGTTTCAACCTCTGCCTCTACACTAGGCAGTTTTTTCTCACGCCGGTCAATTCACAGACTCTTCTGCACCGAAGGCTTTAGTGGGCCAGGTCAGGAGCTAATAGTAAGCACATGAAATTGCATGTATATAGTGTGTGTGTGTGCATGTGCATTCTATATGCACACATGTGAATCCCTAAGAGGGGAGATGCGAGCCACAGGGCAAACCTCCTGTCCTCCACAGTCTGATGGGGTCTGACACACACACAAAACCCAAACTTTAGCTACCTAGGGATTTCTCCATAGTTCATGGAGTGGTTCTCATAGAACCTGTGACTGAAACAGAACCAGATTTGACAGTGAGTAGAAACCAGAGAATGCAAAAGCTTTGAGAAACAAAAGACAAGCGCAATATCTGCTTTGTAAGGGATGCAGCCTGATCAGGGTGCCATTGCTGCCATGCATGCCACAGTGCCTAACACCTGCCATTCATCGGACAATGGTTGCACGGGGCCTGATAAGAAACACGAGTGCAAGTTTAGTGCAGTTCCCACCATTACCAGCTCTTACAAGGCATGGCCTTTGCCTCCACTTAAGCCCCGAGCCACAGGTATGAGCACCTCCACATGCAGATTGGAATCTGGAGGCTTGCCCAGTCACTTCCCAGGTGGCAGGAGGGATCTGGATTTAGCCTCTGCCCATCTCCTTTTCCCACCAACTGTGTGAGAGAAGTTGCCTCACTGCTTCTGTGGGAGCGGCCATTCTGGGTCATAGCAGCATTTTTGGGGTCTTCTCTCTCAGCTAGAGAACTCAACCCTCAGCAATCTCTGGGCTCAATTTAGAAAGGGTGCGTGTGGCCTTTGGGCCCTGGCCTGTGGCAAAGGCAGGGTGAGCTGTGGTCACATTCCCTGGAGGCTTTCCTGCCAGCTCCCTGTGGGGCTGGCGCAGATCCCTTGGCTTCAGCCTGCAAGAAAAGAACAGGGGCTCGCACACGCATGCTTTTCTGTGGCATCCTAACCTCCTCCCTAGCCCTGCAGCAGTGTGGCCTGCCTAGAGCACAGTGGCGTAGAAGAGGGCACAGGCGGTGAGTTGGGGTACCCAGGATATGGAAGGCTAAAGGGCTGGCCCTTGAGTTCTCGTGCTCCCTATTCCTTCTTTGGTGGAAGTCTCCAATCAATGAAGGTGTCCCTTCAACTCTATGGGCACAGGTATCAGAACCAAGTCCTTTCCAGGCAGTGTGGATGCCTGGCTTCTTGCTCCCACCCCCCAGGGAGACTTTAAATCCGAGAGGCACGCATCTTAGGGGGCATCATGTTGAGAGCCCTACGGAGTCTGGGCTGCTCCTACGAGGGCCACACCACTTTGAAGCCCCAGCTAGGCAGGATTGTCGGTTCTCTGGCCTCCCACTTTGAAATCTGTGATTTGGCCTCCACAGCAAAAGTAAAAAGTGTAGCCGGGAGAAAAGCTCTTTCCCATCCTCAGTTGCTTGATGCACTGAAGGCAGTGCCTGGAAGGACACAGTGCAGGGGAACAGAGAGACCTGCCGAGGACAAGCCCCAACCTTGCTTCTCCTCGCTATGGAACCTCTTTTCAGCCTTCACAGCCCAGGTTTGCTAGAGGCTCAAATGAGTCAAGGGATGGAAACAAATTTTGGAATACTAAGAATTTATTGGGTGCTCAGTGTGCCGGGCATAAACCCTCTATAGTATTAACTCACTTAAGTCTCAGGACAACCCTAGGACCTGGTGGCCTATTGTTTTGGCACTTTCAAAATGGGATGTGGGGGAGACCTGGGGCCCAGAGTTAATAAGTGACAAAACTGGCTTTAGACCCAGGCTGCCTGGCTCCAAAACCTTTCCCCTTAACCACTATGCTGCAGTATAAAAGACTGCACATGCCTTAGTATTATTTTTTAATAACTGCTTCTCACTAAGGCTGGTTGTGGTTGGAACTCTTCAGAGAGGGAACTCGAAGGCAGAGCAAATGAAGATTGGGAAGAGAGAAAGCCAATGTCTGTTTTTTCCAGGGTCTACAGAAGTCAGCTCGACTCAGCCCTGGTTAGGAACCCCAAGGCCCTTCCCTATTCTCTAATTCGGTCTTGGGGGCACATGGTGGCTGCGGCAGTTCTGGCTGGGGTGGGGGTGGAGGGCAGGTTGGTGGGGCAGAAGCAGAGAGTGAGCCACTAATCAGAAGCAGCGGGCCTGCCCGGGCTGCACCCGACAGTTTGGCTGGCTCTTTTGCAGCCGCGCCGCGGAGTGCCTGCTGAAAGGCCCCTGCTCCACCCTGGAGCTACCGGCGGCAGGGCGGGCTGCTCGATGATGGAGAGCCCACGAAGCCCCTCCCCAGGGGCCTGCTGCCACTCTGCTTTGATAGCCAGTCCGGGCAGCAAGTCCGCAGTCCAGCAGCTCCTCCGGCATTGAATACATTCTTCTCAGCCAAGAAGGAACGCGGAGAGCTAAGGGGATCCAGATGTGGGACTCTGCTGGGCTTGAACCCCAAATATCCCAAATACCAGCCAGGCTACAAGGAAACCTAGGGACACACAGGACCTTTCCTGAGGGCCTGGACCCCAGTGTCAGCCCTGAGAATTCTAGTGTGGGTGGCGGGGCAAGAGCGTATTGGGACCTCTGAACTCTTGAGTCCATGCTTGGTCCTGATGCTGACTGCTGGGGCTACCAGCTACTTGCCATGTAGAGTTGATTAGTGAGTAGTTGTGAAACCTGTGTAGAGGTTGTTGCGTCTGTTTAGAGTCATAAGCCTTGTGCTCTCCGGAGAATCCACTACTCCTCTCTGCCGAGACAGGGTTTTGTCAGCCTCAAGGACAAGTGTCACAAGGCATGAATGTCAACTCAAACTCCCTGTCTTAAGGCATGACCTTGAGCAAGTCATTCCAGTTCTCTGGGCCTCCTTGTCATAATCCTTCTAATGGAAGTATGTGTGGGCATTCAGCCTTGTGAGGAAACATGGGTTTGGCCCTGGAAGTTGAACATGGCACATGGAAAAGGAAAGAAACACAAAGGAAAAGGAAGCCAAATTACTGGAGTCCTTAGATCAGTGTCATGCTTCCCACTTGGAGGTCCATGCTACCTCCTCCTCTCACATGGCCAGGCCCTGGCTGAAATAGTCCCTGCTGTTGAAAGTAGAGCCTGAAAAGAAAACGAAGTCAGGTAAGTCTGGGTGCATCCTCAGAAGTGTGCTTTTTAAGAGCGGGTGTCAGACAACCCGTGGGACTGTGTTCTTCAGTAGGTTATGACCCCAGACCAATGGGCATCACATGCTTATGTGGTAGCACAGGGCATGGGCTAAACGACTCATAACATAATATGATGAACTTTTAAAAAGTCTCCCTATCCCCACAGCTCTTTTCCAGCCTCTAACCAGCCTGGAGAGCCTGAAATTACACCATTAGCACTTTACAGTAAGTTATTATTTGCCATTGACACCACAGTGTGAATTAGCTGATTAGCTTGCTGGAGGACTGCAAGTTATGGGAGGGGATTCATTTCCTCTGCAGCTTGGCAGGGAAGCGCTGGGCCTGACTCAGGCACAGACGAACAGAGCCAGACCCCTAGGACTGAGGAGCTGACAGGTCAATGGCACCCATCTTCTACAGCATCACAAGAATCCAAAGACCCAGGCTCAAGTTCTCCCTTCACAACTAATCAAGCTGTGTGGAGGTCATACAATTCCGCACCTTGGTGTCCTCCTGTATACAAGAGGTAGAGCCTGTCCTGGATGGGGACAAGAAAAGTAGAGTGAGTGCTGGCATGTGGAGAGCAGTCAAAGACTGGTATTTCCCAGTGATCTTCTAAACTAGGCTCACCCAGGGGTGCTCCCATGGTCCCAGGGAAAAGAGCTTAGAAAAAGAAATGTTGGAACTTAGTGAGGAGCAGGTAGTCACTTTGTGGAGTACCTAATTCCTGGTCTTACACAGGCATAGAAAGGTAGATAAAGGAAAAGAGGGAAGGAAAGAGGGAGTGAGAGGGCCAACTTGAGCCTATCCTCCTCACTGCATTCCCTTTTAAAATAAAACCCATTTATATATAAATGTTGGCCTGATGCCCAGTCTCTGTAGAAAAGCTTTTCTGTATTAAACGCTACAATGAATTAAATTAACCATAATGATTTCTTTGTGAATGGAAACCTCTCTCTCTCTCTCTCTCTCTCTCTCTCTCTCTCTCTCTCTCTCTCTCTCTCTCTCTCTTCCCCCTACCCCCTTTCTTTGTGACATGGTTTTGATCAGGCTTTCCCTCCCTCCTCAACTGTAACATGCCCCAACTCCCCACCTCATCTCCCATCCCCCAACACCCCTGCCAGCGTGATTGGCCTCCCAGTGAGTGACCAGTTCTGGGAGCCTTTCCCAAGGTTAAACAGATGCCTTGTAGTGCCCAATGTAGAGCAGAAGTTATCCAGCTCATGTGTGCCAGGGAGCCATGTTCTGGAAAAGCATTGCCCACTGTAGTTTTCTACCTGTGCAGGGAATATCTGAGCACCACTCCTCTCGGGCTATAAGCTAGATCAGGCTGTATTGAGTTTAGCACCTCGCTAGAAGGAACTGGAAAGGTGCTGTTCCTGCGGGAAGGTATGTACCTGACTGCACACAAGAGAGGGGGTTATATTAGGGGGGTCTTCATGAATGAAGCCTGCTCGAGGACATATCTGCCCACAGAGACACCTTTATGCATGGCTATTGGGACTTTTGTCCATGATCCTTTGGTGCCCTCTTCTACCTGTTTGTGTGAAAACACTTGAATGTCGATCATGGGAGCCTTCCCGGGCCCACACCTGAACATACAGAGAGAAGTTAGGCCTGAGTTCTGCCTACCAGGCACTCCCTGGGAGATGCTAAGCAAACAGCGGTCAGAAGCTGGGCAATGACTGCCAGCTGGTGGAGCCTAATGCTGGTAGCATTAAATCTGGGAGCCGACCAAGGGTCCTAAATAACAGCAATCTTTCCCATGGGCATAAACCTCGATGTGTTCAAGGCCCTTTTATA
Organism: Rattus rattus; assembly: GCF_011064425.1. NCBI lineage: Eukaryota > Metazoa > Chordata > Mammalia > Rodentia > Muridae > Rattus > Rattus rattus. The sequence continues at coordinate 57,427,705 of NC_046172.1, forward strand.
GGCATGCTGCCATTTCTCCCACACATCAAGCCCATAAAGCACATGTTATTATACCCAGTTTACAGAAGTGAAGACAGAGTTTCAAACCTCTGGTACCAGTTAATAGCCCAGCTCTGCCCAACCCGCTTCAAATTCCATCTCTGCCAGGTAAGCCACAAGCAACTGTTGATTCCTGCCCTCCAGCTGCAGCTCACACACTTCCCCACTTTTCTACCACCCTCCCCAGGATGTCTTTCCCATACCTCTAGAATCCCATCTGTGCCAGGACAGGTGCCCAGAGCCCAGCTCAAAAACACTGAGTCACTCTGGGTGCCACAGGATCTCTTCTTCCTTAGCATCCTTCCCACTCCCAAAGCCTGTTACCATTTCTAACACTCTGTGGTGCATCTCTGGTTCTGCTTCCTCCCCCCACCAGTCTCCTGCTACTTCAACCAGTCTTCCGAGATCACACTGGGACTTTCCCCAGATGGTGGTGCTGTGGGAGAGCGGGGCTGATCTCCAGCATCTCTTTCCCCCTTCCACACAGAAGCAGCCATGCCATTCTTGGGGAAAGACGAGAGACAGTCCACTGTAAAATACAGAGTCAACTCCAGTATTCGTGCACTTTCTTTTACCAGGCACTGTTGTGATAGATGGACACTTCGTGGTAGCTCCAGGATTCATGGACTTGGAGAGGCTGAGATCAAAGCTAGGGACTGCCCACAGCAAGTGCACATGTGAAAAGGAAGAGAGAATGTGCTGTAGTTTGGGTAGAGAGAGGAGATGGATGACTAGCAGGACTAGGAAACCTTTGTGACCAAGGTCCAAAAACCTATGGAAAATCAGACCCTTGCAGCTACAGAACTCAGCCGGCAAACCCCAAAGAATCAGCCCAACAAAGGCGGATTTCTCCTGAGGGCCTGGCATCCCCTAGAAGCTTTGTGGAGGGGGAGACACAGCAGCCTGGGAAAGGGAAAACGTCTTGAGTCACATAAGATGCAAAGGGCAAGAACAGAACGTGGGACGAAGGCCCGCCCCTACCCTTGTCCTTTCCCGATTGCCCTTCAGCTGGTGGATACTGGCTTGGTCCTGAAGCTGGGAGAGTTGTACCTGTCTTTTTTTAATGGCTTAGCCACTCAACTCTTGTCGCAGGGCAGGGGGTGGGGAGTGGGCTGCAAGTTAATGACTGTACCTCTAGCCTTTATTCCCGTGGATGCTCCTTCACGGACGGCAGTGGTGGTGGGGTCACACAGGAGAGAGACCATGCAATGAGGCTGGCCCCAGAAGAGCTTGGCAGGGTGCCAGCAGGCCTGCCCTGGCACAGAGATGTGAACGCATGGCCGTTGCAACTGGCCTAATTGCTATCTCATCAGCTCTCTCAGGGGCTTAGTCCACAGCCAAGGAAGGGAGGTTTCTGCTGGAAGACATGAGGGAGCCAGAGGAGAGGTGGAGAACTCGGCACTTTGAAAGGCATGGACAAACCCCAGCATGCCCAGGGCAGAGACCCAAGTTTGGGGGTTAGGGGGAGAGGCAGGGAGAAAAAATAGCCAGGAGGAAGAGACTAATATTTCCATTAGCCAAGCTCAGCTTCCCCTGTGACCTAGTGTCTCCTCCTAGCTGACATTCTGATCTCCTTTCCCTAGGGTCTCGCCGGGCTTGTGGGCTTTTCTACTTGCTGGGTTGGCTCCCCACCACTACTGTCAGTCTCCCCTGACTACATCAGCACCCCTTCTCTCTGAGGATGCAAAAAGAACCTAATTATAGCAGCAAAACCAGAAGCTCCTCAGCTACATTTGGTACGCCTGACTGGCTCCTGCTTCATGGCACTCTGTTCCCGAATTCTTACCTCTCTACTTATGGTCCCCTACTTTACATAATCTTCCTCAGTTTCTTTCATTCCCAGGCCCTTCTTCAGCAAGCTCCTTCAATGCTGGGGTCCTCCGAGTACCAATTTCAAAATGTTCTCCCGCTGGATACTCTCAACCATGCCTGTGGCTTCCACCACCTCCTCAGCAAGTGACTCCTGTCCTTCAACCTGGACTACTCACTCCTCGAAGCTTCAGCCTGCATAGACATGTATTCAAATACATTCTATTTGCCTCTCCTCTAATCTAACCAACAGGGCCATTTGAGCACACTAGTTTCATTTCTCTAAGGGCAGGATCTCACCCCAACAATCCACCCAGGCTTCTAGCTAGAAATCTTTGCTCCTCCCTTTCTCTCGCCTCTCCCATCTAATTAATTACCACGTCCTGCCAATGCTACTCCTTCATAGCTCTGGAATCCATCCCAAGCATTCAGTCTGGACAAATGCTGCCTTTATCATTTTTCTGCCACCAGAGTGCATCGTCCGCTGAGTAGCCTCCACACCACAGGCAGTTAAGACCTTTTCTGTGTGTCCTTCCCCATTGAAAACCTGCTGCTGACTCGCCATTGCCTCTGGAGTCGTGTCCAAGTTCCCAAGCCTGGCAGATTGGCCCTTGGGTTCCAACCCCCACTCGCCCGGCTCATCCCCCCACCCCCACCCCAGCAAGACTCCTGAGCTCAAGTCACATTCCACACTTGGCCTCCACATCCATTGGTAAAGCTTTACAAACATAGGCTTCTTAGATCAGAGGCTGGTTAAAAGTCTGGGCTGGGGATGGATGCAGTTCAATGGTTAAAGGGGGCTCCCTTCGTCTAGATCACGCAAGGCTCTAGTTCTGGGTCCTACTCTCAGTGCTGCAAAAACAAAAATGGAAAACAAAGGAAAGGTTAGTTTTCTCTGAGTTCCTAGATGACAGGGTAACACACAGTTATAACCCCAAAACTCTGACAACTAAAACTGGAAGAACATGAATTTGAGACCGGTCTGAGCTACCAACAAGAATGTGGTAGGCTGATGAAAGGGCTCAGCAGGTAAAGACATTCACTGCCAAACCCGACAGCTTGAATTTTATCACCGAGAAGAAAGAACCAACTCCTGCAGGTTGTCTTCTCGCCCCCACATACAGTGTGACACACATGTGCATACATTGCATGCACAATACATAAGTGTGAGGAAAGAGAGAGGGAGGGGGGAGGGGAGGAGGGAGGGGGAGGAGGGAGAGAGAGAGAGAGAGAGAGAGAGAGAGAGAGAGAGAGAGAGAGAGAGAGAGAATATGAATGTGTGTTCTTAGGGGTTTGAATAAGTAGCCAGGCCAGTGACTTCAGTGCTGTGTGTCTGTAAAAGGGGGCTAGAAGCGGTTATCTCATCACGCCAAGTTTCTCTCATAAGAGACTAAATTACATCAGCTTTGGAAAGCATTAGAACAGTAAATGATGAATAGTAACTACTACATAAGGGTTCTAGAGAGATACCTCAGAGGTTAAGAGGTTACACTTGCAGGAGATTCGAGGTCAGTCCCCAGCATCTATATCCTGTGGCTCACAACTCCAGTTCCAAGAGTTCTGATGTCTCTGCTCTCTGTAGGCAGTCACACATGTGCATAGCCTCACACAGAGGTATACATGCATACACATGACTAAATATAAAGAAAAATAAATTTAGGAATTGCTGTGTATGTACCAGCTATAATTCTTGCTTGAAGCACCATCTTTGGGAAGCTGCTTCAATCTCTGAGATTATGAGCAGTGCCTCTGTTCTGGGGGTCCAGAGTACTGACTTCTGTCACAGCTGACACCTTCTGCCTATTCTTTTCCTCTCTTCCCTTGCTACTTGATATCAAGATATTTGCTCAGTTAGGTGTGTAGCTCAGTGATAAAGTGCTTAGGGTGCACAAGGGCCTGAGTTCCAGTCCCAGCTCCCGCACCCCGAGAAGCGGGGAGTATTGTTTTCCTTATGTTTGCATCTGTGTCCTGTATTGTGATTTTTCCTATGAACCTCCAACTAGCCAGAGAATACTATCGTTGCTGTCATCTGAGAGATGAAGGAATTTTCTTAAGATCACATGAGCTAGAAATCTGCACAATGCTTAACTAAATCCAAATTTGGGACTGCCCAACAGCTCAGTGGTACAGTACTTCTCAAGAAGGTACATGGTCCTGAGTTCCAACCCCAGTACTCGAAAGAAAACAGAACAGTTTAACAAAGATAACCAAGTCTACAGGATTCCAACCAGGTGATGTTTCAAGTTCACCTAACTGCCTAGGTAGGGAGCAAGTCTAGAAATGTTGCCCTAAAAGGACAGAGTAAAGAGCTATGGACAGGCTGGCTTGCTAAAGGAGACACAACTCGAGGGCAAGGACTATGCCCTCCCACCCATCTGTTTGAAGCCTACCAATGCTGGTATGTGTGTTTCAGTAGTGGTGCCAACCCATGTGGCAGACACATGTGTAATGAGGTCATGCCGGAATGCTAGGGATAGAAGACTTCATCTCCAGAATACCCACTCACCTCTGTATAGTCCCTCCAGGGTTGCAGGATACTTCTCCATTTTAGTTTGTTGTTTGATCCATTTTGTGTACCTGGGACTGAGTGACCATCGCTCAGCTAGGACAGTGACTAGTCCACTTAAGAAGTGTCAGAGCTGGAGGTCCCAACACTTACTCAGCACCCAAAGTGTTTGACAAGACCCACTCACTTCCTTCTAGCTAGGAGCCTGATGAGAATTGGGGAGGTTATTCCCCATAGAAAGAGGGATGGAAATGAGGTGGTTGGGCATACTGTCTGCAGATAGAGACACCCCACTCACTCTCACATGCTAGTCCAAGCCTCACAAGAGACGACAGAACTGGAATGCTTGCTGCTTCATTTAGTACTCAATGCAGAGGCAACATCTGACATCTCTGTTGCTTACCAACTATAAGGCCTTGAAAAAGTCACATGCCCCTCCATACCTCTGTGGTCCTCTTCTATAAGACTGAGACAATCTGGTCTGCCTTGTAGAATTGATATAATCATGAGAATCCCTATATAAAATGGCTGACACACGAGTAAGCACTAATAAATGACAACAGTTGTTTATTCCCTTAGATTTGATCTTGGGGACACAGCAATAAAGGCTCTGGAGCCATCTGGGTTCCAAGGCAGTTTATTTTTAATATTTATACCCCTCTCCCCACCTTTCTTTCCCATGGATGGAGGCATTGAACAGCCTCCACTTACTCATCTCTGCTACTTCCTTTGAGATGCAAACTGTTTACCTACCAGTTTGTGATCTTTGACAAGTGAATTGACTTCTCTGAGCATCTGTTTCTTCAGCAAGAGGCTGATTAAAAGATTAAATGAGTGAATATTTAACACACACCGTGAATATTTAACTGGCTCCAGGCACAGAGCATGCTCTGAGCATCATTCTGTCAGCCAAAGGCTTGAGAGGCATGAGCTAGTGTCCTTTTCCCAAGGTCTCACATTCCTTTCATGAACAATAAGCTGGAACCAGCTGCAATAGATGAGTTTTCTTTCATTCATCCTCCATACCCCTGGGGGTGGGGGCTTTATCCAAGACACCCCCCCCCAGGCTCCTCCAAATTAGGCTAGAACAGTCCAGAACCTTTCAAAAAGGCTTTTGTTGCTCTTGGCCAGCTCAGAGACTATGGAAAGAAGCCTCACTCTATCCCTGGGGAATCAGAGGTAGGAAGTTGGACAGAATCCACCTTCACCCATATCCCTGTGGCACCAAGGCAGAGAGGCCTACTTCCTGGAGCCTCCCAGGCAAGGAGGCCGAGTTGAGAGCCCACAGCTGGGGTCCAGGCCACTGAAGGCAGGTGACGCCTGAGGACCTGTTCTGGAGTCATTTACATACAGCAGGCTCCTGGAGTCAGCTTGCATTTGTGTCCAGGTGCCTGCTCTAGGCTCCCGCGGCTCCACCCACCACGCTTGCGGCCACCGCCTTAGCCATCCACGGAGGCTTTCAAGAACCCGGAAGGAAACAAGAGCTCAAGTCCTGGTCCGCTGGGGTCAGCGTGTGGCTGCTGGCGAGGGCTTTCACTCAGGAGCGGTGACAGGCGCATGTAAATGACCCCTGGGCGCTCGGCCCGCCCCGCCCCCAGAGCCGCGTGGAGGGAAATGGGGAGAGGCCCAGGAATTGTTTGTAATTAGTGTGTTTTTAAAGGCTTTTCCGCGAGCCTTTAGCCGAGTTCGGAGGAGGGCAGCTTGCCAGGGAGCATTGAAATGGAAATCCTGGGTTCTAGCCGGGACACTCTTGGAAGGAGATTCTTCCCAGAGAAAAGGCCAGAGGCCTGTCCCCGCCCCCGTCCCCCTGTCCACCACCCCTCTAGCGCCTACGCGGCCAGGCAGGCTCAACGAGGTGGGCGGCTTTGTGGAACCGCATTCCTACCCGCGGGCCTCAGAACCCGCGGGTCAGCCGAGCAGGAAAGGTTGCGGGCGGCCGCAGCTGCCACTGCCCCCCACCCCAAGCAACCTGTCTCCCCCCACCCCAAACCGGCCACATCCAGAGTTACCTCCTCTGGCTACCCAGAGGTCGGTCGTGTGCATATGCAGCACTTCCAGAACAGAGTGAGTGGCAGTTGAAAGCTTGCAAAACTTTTGCACATCCACCGGGCCAGTGGAGCCTTGCAGAAACTCGAGGGGCTACTGTCCATCATTATCAATTCGCAAAGGCGTTGAGCAGAGGATTCTTTGAGGAGGGGGATGCTTTAGCAAAATCAGAGCTGGGCCTAAACCCCAGCCCAGGTCTGTCTAAACCCTGAAGTCTTTAGGATGCCTCGCAGCTACTCTAACCCAGGCTGCTGCTCCCACACGGTGCTGACACGCAGGCAGGACTGTTGCGGTGCAATCCCCGAGCCTTGTGGTCTAGGATCATTTCCTGTGGCCTGAAGTACTTATTTGCAAGTTGTAAGGACTGCCCGGTTTTTAGAAGCTTCGCTGAATGCTTCCAGCTGGGAATTTAACCTTCTCAGACCCAGCTGTGGATCTTAAGAGCTCTCTTAGTTCCCACCCATTTTCCTAGAACCTCCAGAGGTAAATTGGGGCGGTTGGAGATGGGACAGTGAAAAAGTACTGGACTAAGATCCAGGAGGGATACCTGGGACTGCTTCTGCCAACCAGTTTCCCCGTGACCTCTCTGTACATCTCTGACCTAAACTCTAGGGTAGAAAAGAGCTGACCTGCCCCTGTGTGCAGGCTGGGTCTCTTGTTTTCATTACAACGTGAATGGGGCCGACCTCTTCCCAACTCAAGGTCTTGTAAGAACAATAAAATTGCTGCTTATGAGAACTGCCTAGGTAGGTCGGCAGAGGAAACTTCTCAACCCCTTTCCCCACCTCTCCAGCACTAGACAGATAGACAACTTGAGGCGCAGGGGAATAGAGTGACTTACTTAGGATCATCTAGGGAAGCCAGTGGGAAAGTCAAAATTAAAAATCAGTTCAGTAGAGGTGGCACCAATGGCTGGACGAGATTTCACACACAGCTGATCATCGCTAAGCCACTCCCAATACAATTGTTGTAATAATTCAGATTTAAAATCCTGTGCAAACCACAAATGAATTTATCTTCGAAAACCCTGCTGTGTATAAGTCTCCTGTATTATTCATCTTCTAAACATACCATGTTCTGTGTGAGTCTCCAGAGATGGTCAAGCTCTCACTACATTACTTTGGCCCTTACATCTGCACTAGAGCAAAATGGTGGCCATTTGCCAGGCAAGGGATCTCCGTATTCCTCAGCAGCCTCCCGTCTGTGTCTAAACCTCCAGCAACCTCAGAGCCTGGGGCTAATGCTGGGGTCTCTTGCTCCACCCCCCCCCTCCACCCCACTAACCAAAAGGGTTGCTCAGACACAGTTCACCCTCCTTGTTTCTGCCCTTCCTTTGGTTTAAGAAGACAAAAGTACACAGATCAGGTTCTGGAAGTTACGGCAGAGTAATGGAAGTTTCATCCATATTTCAGAGGTGCCTCTGCCTGTGTTTCCCTGGTGTCTTGCTTCAGGAATGAAGCCTTTCTGAGTCTGCCATCACATGCAAAACATCAAGGAACTGGAGCATGTATATTAAAGCTGCCAAAGGTCCTAAGAGATTCCTAGTTCAACCCCCCTCCAGTTAGACATGGAGAAACTGAGGCCCAGAGTAGGGACAGAAACGTAGGAACCTGGCAGCAAAGCACAGACCAGAAAGCTCTTCTGTTTTCACAGTCAGTATGTTTCCCCACCCTCCCATCTACCCTGCTGCCTCCTGAATATAAGTGTAGGCTCGCCCATGTGTGTGTTAATGCAGGTTGACAGCTGCTGGGAGGGTCACACATGGAGCCACACACCGGCCCATTCAGTCTGACATATACCCCAGCTGGCTTTCCCCCAACATGCACTCTGCCGTGCTCGCTCACTGGCACCTCCCCACCCCTTTCCCTCCACTCCTCTTCCTTCACTACCCTTGCCTAAGTGCATCCAAACTGATGCACCAGGCAACCCCCCGCTGTCTGAACCCATGTCTCTTTGTTGATATGGCTGCCCACGCCTGTGCGCAGAAGCACTTGGAGGTGCTGGGGGTTGGAAAGATGGGAAGGTTGCATGGCCCAGAACTGGGATGCAGATGAAGGTGGGCACGAATATCAGAGAATCCAGAAGGCTCTGGCTAGGAGGCCAGGAGCCCAGGCACACCTCAGATAAAGCAAACAAGGGATTATTCCCCTGTTTGGAGGACTAGACAGGAGACATGGCCCCACAGCCTAAATGAGATAAGCTCGAGCATGGAGTGCCTGGAGACCTCTTGTAAAAACAGAGTCAGAGCAGAAGCACACCCAAGCTGCCACCCCAAATCTGTCAGTTCAAGAGGTCAAGTGGTCCTCCGCAGAGGGCCTGGGTGGCAGTAGTGAGCAACTGCCTGGGAGCTGATGTGGGGAGGTTCATAAACTAGAGAAGTGTGATGCTGGTAAATCTTTTGCACTGGGGCTGGGAGATTGGCTCATTTGGGTAAAAGAACTAACCATGTAAGTCTGGCGAGCCATGTTCCCTCCCCTGGACCTACATTTAAAAACAAAGAAAAGCTGGATGTGGTAGCCTACACCTATGTGTGATGCTAGCACTCGCACTGCAAAATGGGAGGCGAAAATATGAAGCAGGAACACCGAGAGAGACCCTGTCTTAAGAAGGCAGTGGGAATCAGCTCCTGGAAGGTCTCCAACATGGACGTCACCCACACTCTCACACAGATAATTAAATAAATAGAAATTTAATAAAACAATTATCTTGGGCTGGATGAGGCTGGGCATTTCTGGGTATCCTGTGGGTACCAGTACAGGGTTATTAGAGGGATATGGGAATGAACAAATGAATGAATGAATGAATGAATGAATGAATGAGCTCTGATACTATGTGTCTTCTAATCCAGCCTGGGCCTAACCCCATGTCAAAACCAAAGCTGACTTAATGTCATTGGCCACTCAGGGAAGGGTTTATAGAGGATAGTAACCCCTGGAACAGCAGTGGAACCGTAAGGTGCTGCTAGTCACACTGGTCTAGCTGTCAGAGTGGAACCCACCAAGTAGGGCCCCTTGGTGGCCATGTAAGCTAACATCTCCTCCTACAAAGGTCTTAAATGAGAAATTGAGATTGAAATCAGACAGGAACATGAATTATATGATTCTGAAAGCCATTACTCATAGGGGTCAGTCAGGAGTTGTTGTTTTTCTTCTCCTCTGGCTTGGGTAGCCTTCTGGTACCCTAAATGTCACCTCTCTGCTGCCATTATTGTATCCCTTGTAGTCCCTGGAGTGTGTAGAGGCTTGAAGATACTAGGTTTGGTGGTTTCTGAGTAGAGGAGAGACATGGGAAACTTGAAAGGCCACCTGGCCATAGAGGCAGCACATATGGAAAGGGGCTACGGGTCATAGTCCTCTTCTGTCTGCTCTGATGTTACAAAGGCTAAATAAACCATGTGGTCCCACACTCCAAAATGTCTGCAAAGAAAGGGCTAGGCTCACTCTCAGTCTCCACCAAATACACCCACATGCAAGTACTTGTAGTATAGACACTCAGGGTAAGTGACAGGGTGTTCATCTTTTTATCTCTCGGTAGGGTTTGGTGTCGCAGTGACAGAAGAGCTATGTGTATACTAGTGGTGGGAATTTTCCATCTTAACATACAATGCTGCTTGCATAAATTGAACTGGCTAGACACTGTGGGAAGTGTTCAGGACTTGAGGAAAAAAGCAGGAGGGGGGAATAAACAGCCACAAAGCCACAGGGTCCCAGGGGCTGCTTTCCGGAGGACATCCTGCTCCCCGCCCACCTCCCACATTCTTGTGAGTTGGGGTCTAGGAAGGAGGCAGCCAGGATGGCTTGCTTTTTGGACTGGACTGCTACCCCTGGGGCCCTGCCTTCTGGTCAGATCCAATCTTTAGGTTGGGAGAGTAGTGGTTGGATAATTGTCACAGCCAGAGCTTGAGATGTCACCACATGGGTTGAGGAAATAAAACAGAGTAAAACTAATGCTTTGGCTTTTTCTCGTTTCTGTTTTTTCTTCCTTTCTCTCTTTCCTTTCTCTTTCTTACTTTCCTTCCTTTTTTCTTTCGTTCTTTTTCTTTCGAGACAGAGTCTCATTATGTACTCTAAGCTGGCCTCAGACTCACAATCTCCCATCCCCCAGCCTCAGCCCCTCCAATGCTGGGATGACTAGTATGCAGCCCTATACCTGGCTTGAAGGTTGGTTTCTATACCATATTGGTCCTGGCCTCAATCTTACTGTTAATCCCAAGTACAGATAAGCTTCTGAGATGGTTAGCATTGATTTAAGGACCTGGAGAAGATCTAGGAAGTAGGTAAAAATGGACTAAATTGTGTGAATTGGGGTAACATGTTTGCTATTTTTCTTGTTATTTCTATTTTTGAGACATGGTACCATGTAGCTCACACTGGCCTGGAACTTGCTATGTAGCTGAGGATGGCCTTGAATGTTTAGTCCTCCTGCTTCACCTCCCAAGCACTGAGGTATGCCACCAAACCCAGTTTTATACAGTGCTGAGGACTGAACCCAAGGCTTCATACATTGCCAGGAAAGCACTTTACCAACTGAGCTACATCTGCAACCTAAACTTAAGTTTCGAATCATCGTCTCACTGTGTAGCTCAGGCTGGCCTCGAACTTGCAATCTTTATTCACTAGACTGTTTAGGATGGCAGGCTTGTGCCACCAACCCTTCCTCGGAGGAAAACTCCTTTGATCCCTAGTAATTTACCAACTTTTTTCTTCTCAGTAGTCTGTCAATGTGGGGACGCGTTACAGTTTAACAGAGGGGCCAAAGAGCAAGAGAAACCCACAGAATGCTTAAGCTGAGCTGAAAGGAGATGCTTATGGGAATGTAACTGGCTGGGGGTGCAGGCCACCAAAGGCCCCCTTCTTGATGGGCATGGATTGCTCCCTCACAAAAGTCCCTAGGGAAACTAGGCCCAATAGTACATGCACCTAGGCCATCCAAACTCCGTCTCTGGGACTTAGAGTTAGAGGTCACAAACACTAGACTCTCTGGCCCTTGACCCTCAGGTTTCTTTCGAGAAAGGATTTCTTGTGCACAGACCCTCACAGGTTTTCTAGAGGCAAGTGTCCAGGGAACTTCATTTTCTTCCTGCCCACTTCTGCCCTTCCCACCTTCAGAAAACTCTCACCATTCTGGGGGAGGTGGGGTTCCTTGAAAAGAACCCATTCCAGTCCCCAAGCATCCCTATTTCAATCGATGCTTTGCCTGCCCCCTGGAAAATGGGGAAGAGGGATCTGGTGACTGGCACCCCTGGGTCCTTAAATGAGAAGCATGTTTGTTTATAGGCAGATGAAATCCATCCGCACTGCCACCCCCTTCTCTGACCACGTCTGTGTATATGGCTGCAAAGTTCCTGCCACGGCCTCTGCACCAAACTGGTTGAAGAGGTGGGATCCCCTCCTCCCACTTCTCCCAACCTTCCCACCCCTGCATTCCCGAGAGGCGGGGCTGAGGCAGCTGCCACATTCAGCGTGGCAGAGCCGCTAGCTCGGTACAAATCAGAAACACATTGGAGGCAGGACGGGCGGGAGCAGACAGGCCAGGGCTGGGGCCCATTAAGGCCGGAGCCCAGCCGGCCGCGCTGTTTACCGTCTCAGCACAAGGTTTCAGGTTGGCCTCCTGATTGTTTGTTTGTTTCAGAGATGAGAAAGGCCAAAGAGGCAGCTGACAAGGACCATGGGGGGCACAGGAGGAGGGGATGGCAGAAGGCTCTGGCTTTTCCCAGGTCCCCCCTCCCCTGCCCTGGAACTCATGGAGTGCTGCAGAAGTGAGCTGCCTCATTTCCCTACCCCCACCCCAAATTCCAAACAGATGTGCAGTGAGATTCTTCCTCTCCTTGGTTGGGGGAAACAAAAGAAATTCAAAATGGGACCCTAGAGACACTCCTTTCAGGAGAACCCAAATATACAGAAGGGATGAAAGGGAGATACAGGAAGGACTTCCGGAGGTGCAGGTGAGATGGGAAAGATGAAGGGGGGAGCTTGCCCCTTCCCCCAAAGCCAAGTTCCTAAAGATTCCTCTCCTTTGGATGGTTAGGGGAGGGGTGCTGCCTGAAAGGATGATTGCTCTGGGAGGTCCCACCGAATCTCAGATGCAAAGGATTCAAAGATGTCCTCAGACATGAATAGAATCCCTATATCTGGATTCATTGAGGCTTGACTTAATCAGAACTGGCAGCAGGAGTACCAGAGTACAGCCCCTCCCGGAGAGACGGGGACTCCAAGGCCCAGAGAAGGGCAACAGATCAGGCCTTGGATGAATGTGTGCGCACAGGCCTCCTGGCCCCTGGTCTGGTGCTCTTTCATTTTCTCTGCAAGCAGATCCCCAGTTTTCCTGTCTGTCTGTCTCTCTCTGTCTCTGTCTTTCTCTGTCTGTCTCTGTCTCTGTTCCCCACCCCCTCCACCTTCCCAGCATAGCTCAAATCTGCCTCCTTGTATCTGTGCAGTGTTCTCTGCTCACTTGCTGTCCAACCACAGCTCCCCAACCACAGCTCCCTGTGAGAGGATTTCTATCAGTGTCCTCCTGCCCTGGCCAGCTCCAAGCATGTACAATCCATTGTGGACTGTGTGACTGAATGGTAAGCACCTGGGCAAAGGTAACTAGGCTATTAGCTAGGCTGTCCTCGTTGTACCAAGAGTTTCCACCCTCTTATTTCTGCCCTCTTTTGTCAAGTTTGCTCTTATAACCCACACCCACCTGAGGCCTGGTAGAGAGAGCATACATTGTAGCCTGAAGTAGACCTCAGGCTATCGGTGGATGCTTTCTGGATTCCAAGGGGGAGGGGAGGGGACACACACACACACACACACACACACACACACACACACACACACACAGAGTCAGAGAGACAGAGACACAGACTCCATAGACAGTTCCACAAAATAGATCTGTTTGTTCATGGTATATATGCACACATATACTGTTCATAGAAGCATCTGGTAGACTACCAGCCTGAGGTAGATCTGGTGAGCAGAGCACCATGATCCCAGAGACTAATATAGGACCAAACTTGCAAAACATACCTGGGCTCCAAAGAGATCACTCCTGGCCCGGTCAATGCAGTGAGACTCATGTCTCAAAATGTTAAGAAAATGTAAAAAAAAAAAAAAATTAAGGAAACTGGGAAATAGTTCAGTGGCAGAAGGCTTGCCCAACATGTGTGAAACCCTAGGATTACTACCCAGTCCCACAATCAAATCAAATCAAGTGACTACCAGCCTAGATGGCCTATTGGCTGCTCAAAGATCTTGCCCCAAAACAGTTTGAAAATCTGGACTGCTGTTAGTGAACCCCAGGACTCCCACGCTCATGATAAGGAGGTCTGTCTCTCTCTCTCTCTCTCTCTCTCTCTCTCTCTCTCTCTCTCTCTCTCTCTCTCTCTCTCTCTCTCACACACACACACACACACACACACACACATCTTCATTCCTCCCTCTCCCTCCCCTCCGCATCTCCTTTTCTCCTTGCAGTAAATTCCAAACAGATGGGCCAGTCATCTCTCTCACTTCTGAAGTTGAGAGGGAATATTAGCCATGGGGGAACCAGAAATCACTCCCTTCCTCAGACTAGACCATCCCAGCCTCTCTGAAACTCCTTAGCCTGGGTCTCTTTCTTCACTGGATTGATTGGATATTAAAACATATTTCCTTAGCCTTTTTGTTCTGTTGTTACTATTGACACTTGTCCTTTCCTCCTTATGAGGCCACAGACACAGTTGGGGTGGGCAGGGCACACTCTCTAGGTCACTGCTAACTGATGGGCCAGACCCAGACTGAAACCTCCTTCTGCTGGGGAAGAAAAGCGAACCCCTGGGCATGACTGGGCATACAAATGGAGTGGTGTGCTGCCTGCCTATACCAGCGCTCTGAGACTGGCTACAGCAGACACAGAGCTGGCAGCTCTCCGAGCCCTCAAGTGCTGCTTCTGGCTTTGTGCTTTGCAGCAAAAGCTGGGGCTCGTTATTTCAGCTATAGACAGAGGGATTTCTATGTCTCCATGTGATTTTTCCCTCTCCGCGCCAAGGCCCGCAATCCCTATGCATAGGCAGGACTGAGACAAGGCCTGTGACATCCAGGGATGTTTCTAGAAAGAGTAGAAGAGGTTCAGCTCGCTTAGGCTGCCTACGTTCCTGAGCCTTCAGCCTCGTGTCCCCAGCTGTGGCCACAGATCCCAGCCCTGGGGAGGACTCTGACCTCAGCTGTGGCTTCACCTGGAGCCCCTGGACCTCTGCCTTGAGGTGAACACCACCTGCAACTGATTTCACAACAACGTGTTCCTTCGCCTTGTCTTCCCACCTAATAGCTAGTGTGCCAAGTTATTAGTCCCCTAAGCTATAAGCCTGTACCCCAGCCTAGGACTATAGGAAGGGATGTAAGGTGGAAAACCAGTGCGTGCTTCCCAACAAGCACTAATCATGAAGGTGATTAACAATTTACACCTTTGGAGACCTCGGTAAGTGGCAAGCACTCTTCTGGGACCTTGTTCCCTATGACACAGTCACTTGGCTGTATTCCCACTTCACAGGTAAGGAATCTGAGGCAGAGAGAGGCTAAATGACTTGTCCAGTGTCACAGTGAGGGCAAGTACAGCTCAGTGCACAGCCCACTACAACGCCATGTCCTCACGTCTACCATGACAGCCTTGTAGCACCTTCTACCCACTATTCCCAGGCTTCAAACTAGGTCTCCAAACCCCATGCCCAGACTATCGGAAGTTCTTTTTCTTTAGGGTTTTTGTTTTGGTTTGGTTTTTGTTTGTTTTATTTTATTTCTTTTGAGACAGTTTCTCTGTGTAGCCCTGTCTGTTCTGGAACTTGCTGTCTACACTCAAAGATCCACCTGCCTGCCTCTGACTCCTCCTGTACTGGAGTTAATGTTCTGCACCACCATGCCCAGCTGTGTCAGAGGTCCGCCCCCTCCCCCAACCCGCACTGGCCTGCAGTCCACCCAGCCCTCTGAAGCTATGATGGCGGGTGCTTCGGTGCCCTGCCTAGGTCTGCTTCTCACTATGCGCTTGCTCCTAGCCCCATATCTACCCTGTTAGCGCTTTACAACTGGTAACATTGTTAACTCCTGCTGGAGATGTAAATGACACACAAGAGAACTAGAGCGTTCTATAAACTAAGTTTAACAAGTAAAATTAGCTTTACTATTTTCAGCCCACTTATCCAAAATATGATTATGTGGATATGTGATCTTTGTAAAGAGGTGTGAGCACCACCTGCAACTGATTGCACACCAAACAACCTTAAGAGGTTTGTCGCATCTGCCTGTAATCCCAACATTAGGAAGAGTAAGGTAGGAAGATGGTAAATTTGAGGTCAGCCTGGGCTATATAGGGCTACATATCCCTGGTCCTGTATTTGGTGGTATGCAAATGACTTAACAACATAGAAATCTTCAGGCGACCAATATAGAACTTACTAATGAGACATTCCACTTTCTTCTTTTTTTCTAATTGTTTTCTTTAATTTAGTTATTCTTTTATGAGTACACTGTGGCTGTCTTCAGACACACCAGAAGAGGGCATTAGATCCCATTAGAGATGGTTGTGAGCCACCATATGGTTTCTGGGAATTGAACTCAGGACCTCTGGAAGAGCAGCCAGTGCTCTTAACTGATGAGCCACTTCTCCAGCCCTGACTGACATTCCACTTATTTACTCCATACTAAATAGTTGAAGGAGAGAGAGAGAGAGAGAGAGAGAGAGAGAGAGAGAGAGAGAGAGAGAGAGAATACATTCATACGTACATTTATTTATTTATTTATTTATTTATTTATTTATTTATTTCCAACACACTTTTTAGAACATCTTATTGAACACACAGGCAGTGAGTACGGAACTGGACAGTTTCTAGAATATCGTTTGTATCCTTCCAGCACATCCTAATCACATCTTAATTTCAATTTGTTGGATGTCCTTTGTTGTGTTGGTATTCACAGAACCCAGGGCCTTCAACTTCGGTGTCAAGTGTCGGTGGCTACTGTCAGGTTCAAAAGAAACTCAGACAAATGGCTATCTGTGGTACCTATTAGCATACCAAAGAGCATGCGGGCCTCCAAGCTCCCTCAGTACCTGTGGCTGCTCTCAGCTCTTCTCACCCTGCCCCTACCCTAAACTTCTTTCGCTGATGGGCTTTCCCTCCCCCAGCTTCTCAGTCCCTTCTTGCCCTGCCCTTTCTTCTGCCTTGGCTGTCCTGGCTCTCTTTTGTCTTCCTCTCTTGGCCTGCTCTGTCTTGGTTTCCTTTGCCCACACCCTGTCTTTCCCTCCCTTTCCTCCACCACCTCATCTCACGACCCGGTCCAATCTGCTGACCATGTTTAATCTACTATTTTTTCTCCCTGCTCGGGACTCTACCAGATGCCTCTGAGGGCACTCTCCCTAATATCTACAGTAAAACCTTAGTCTCAACCATGCCTTGGAGCTTAGTTTATACAGAACACAGATTCAAACAGTGTGAGGCCGAAAGCATCTGGGGTGCACAGACCTGAAACAGAATGGGAGTGGGTCTGCTGTGCTATGCAATGGATTTGGAAAAGCTATTTACTTGGGAGCCAAGAGACCTGGGTCCTACTCTGGGTTCTGATGCTAAGTTACTAAAAAGCTTTAATAAATACTTTTCTGTTTAGATATTACAGTGACATTATGCAATGAAAAGTTTGGCTTCAAAACCCTGCCACCCACCCACACCCATGACATCCAGTTATCAGAGAAGTCAGAATAAGAGGCAGTATTTAAACATTGTGAGCTCTGGGGAGACTATTTTGCCATTAAATTGTGGTCTCTGGTACCTCTCGTGGAGTCATTCCTAGTCAGATGGAACGCCGTCCTTCCTCATGAACAGTGGGTGCTAGGACTTGACCTCAGACTGTTATAAACAGACACCAAAATCTGCGTTAAGACTCAGGTCACATATTTCACAGATGAGTTAAGCAGCAACCGGCCTGGAGGTGTACCAGGCCTATCTAGACGTGCCGCTTCTGGATTTCTGTCTTCACCCATGCACGTCTATCTGCCTCTGTGTTCTTTATATGCTACAACAAGCAAAGGGATTTGGATGTAGACTTGCCGTTTGAGAGGTTAGAACACCTGGAAAAAGACATCTCTTGAATCTGCTTTCACAAACTACATATACCTTTTTAAATGAAAAAGAATTAATTCCTTCTTTAAATTTTTATTTATTGTGTGTGCGTGTAAGGATGTCTGTGAACCCGTGTGTGTGTGTGTGTGTGTGTGTGTGTGTGTGAAGGTATTTACACATATAGAAACAAGAGGAAGATGTTGGGTGTCCTGCTCTATCACTTCCTGCCTTTTTCCCTTAAGACTGTCTTTTACTGAACCTAGAGCTGGGCTGTTGACTAGCAAGCTCCAGCCAGTTCCAGCCAGCTCCTGTGTCCCTCCATCCAATGGTGCTGTGGCTACAAGCATGCTGGAGACTTGGGCACAGGTCTTTATGCTTAAGTGGCAGGGTCTCTCTTTAAATGTATTTTTTTCTCATATATGCAGCAATCTCTCTTGCCCATTGTGACATCACTCCTGCCTCACTCTTGGGAATTCTATACTCTACTGTGGCCACTAAGTCCCTACCTCCAAGCCTAGCTCAAAGTCAGTGGCCTAATCAGAACTCTGTGTATTAGGTGAATGTTTTTACTGCTTCCTAAGCCAGAGATCTGAAGAGACAACTTTTTAAAGTGATTTGGGCTCATTGTAATTCACTTGGAGCAATGGAACCAAAGTAGAGATCTTTTCTGGCTTTCCGTTTTGTTTCAGAGACAGATTTTCAATATTGTAGGTCAGGCTGGCTCTTCCTAGAGGAGGAGGTCAGGTTAGGCTCATGATCCTCCTGCCTCAGCCTTCCAAATGCTAGGACTGCAGGGTCATGCCATTACACCTCAAGCTTGGTATATTGCGTCTAGATCATGAAGTGAAGTAACATTTCCTCAGTAATTTCAGACTTCATCTCTACAGGTAGGATGTGCCACTGTATGTTTCAGAGGGGTAGCAACTTTGTTAATGGGTGAAGACACAGAAAACTGGACATTTAAGCTGGGCATATGGGTACAAACCTATAATCCTCGCTTTGGGGAAGGCTAAAAAGAAGGATCACAGGTTCAATACCAGCAAAACTGGGGTAGATAGCAAGAACCTGCTTCAAAAAAGTAGGCCGTTTGCTTGGATGGACATTGGCCCTGAGAATGGTTTCAAGAGTGGTCTCAGCTCCTGGGTCTATGACAGACTATGCAGAAAGTATCATCCCTGTTGTGAGTCTCCATTTGTCTTCTATACACCCCATCTAGCTCCACAATGCTAGCAAGGAGGACTTTGAAGGCTTGAGTCCATGCGAAACATCACCCAGCCTACTCCACCACCCTAGGGAAATAGTGTGAACACAGAAAATGCTTGTCCTCTGGCTAGTCTCTGCCATTGACCTTCAGTGTTAATGGAAGGGCACAAAGAAGTCTACTTTGCTCCATGGAAGCATCCATCTCTGTGTGCGTGTTCTTATATACATGTATGCCTGGATGTGTGGCTACCTCACTCCCATGCAGACCAGAAGAGGGAATTAGATCCCCTAGAACTAAAGTTAAAAGAAGTTGAGTCACTATGTGGATACTGCAAAATGAACCCTGGTCCTCTACAAGAGGTCCACCACTCCCAGCTCCTCAAATGTCGTCTTCAACAAAACTCAGAAGAAACATATAATCTCAATAGCATTCAAGACTCTGAGAAGTAAGGACTATTATTATCTTTATTTTACTGATAAGGACTTGATGCCCAGAGAGGGTAAGCCATTTAACCAAAGCCACACAGTAAGTGACAGCTAGTTACTGAAGTCTAAGCTCCGTGACAACAAAGTTACACCCCTCCCCTGACCCAGGCCCCAGGACAACTTTGAATAATAACAGGATCTGGTAGTACTGTCCAGTCCCTGATCTGTGTCCTTGGTCCCATTAACCCATGTAAGCCTCACACGTAACCCTGGAGATAGTATTATTTTCCTTGTATAGAAAAAAACTCACCCAAAGCTTCAAAGTTGCTAAGGGGCAGAACAGGGATATGCAGCTGGCCATCTGCCTGAGGAACCTTTATCCATTCCCTGGCTCTACTTTACGCCATTTTGGGTCAAGGCCTGTTGCCCCAGTGACAGCTTAAAGGAGACATATTCTCAGAGCTGACTGTTTGCAGGCAGGAGGGAAGCCACCGCAAGGCCCTCACAGACTGAATCCAGCATGTCTTCCTCCCCCAGGAGTTCCGATCTACTGAGCCCACCTTTTAAGAAGGCTTTGAAAAAAAAACCTGGCCGAGCAGAAGCAAACTGAGCCTGACAGAGGTAAGGTGGAGGAGTGCAAAGAATGGCCTTCCTGTCTTCAGAAAACCTGAGTTGGCTTTAGAAACACACTTCGTGACCTTAGGCGACTCACAAAGTTCTCTCCATGTCAGTGTCCCACGGCTAAAGGCTGTTGGGAGAAGTAAATGAAATGGCTATATAGAAAAGTGAATTATATACTCTAAAGTGCTCTTCAAGGCTCGTTTTAATTGTCCCTTGTTCTATAGGGCTAAGTTCTTCTGCCCAGCCTGGGCAGAAGCGGCGTCTAGGAAAAGGCTTTAGAAATGCTAATACCATGTCTGAGTGACAGGCCTGGACAATGGAGGAGGGCTCTGTGAATGGGGCAGCCCAGGCCTGGGAGCTGGGCTCCCCACGTGGGAGCTGAATGGGGGAGGGTGCGGGCTGGAAGACACACCAGACCTGGCGGACTGGAAGGGGTTGGAGCTGTCAGCAATGGCGAAAGGCGAGAGGACTACCTGCTTGGCAGTGGTTGGGGTGGGGCTCCCAAGAGGGAGAGGGATGTTAGGCGAAGGAGTCCTGGGCTGGGAGCCAGAAGGTACAGACTAGCTGACCTGGAGGTTCAGAGGAAAGGCAGTGGGAGAGCTGCAACAGAAGCCCTGGGAACCTGGCTGACTGAGGGTGGAAAAAGACCAAGAGTTCTGAGATGGGCAACTCTGGGCCCAAGCCTTTGCTGTGGAGGTAGGAAAGGCAAGAGAGTGGCTAGTTTCTAGACACAGCTGGTCTCTAGAGGCAGCTGGGTCCTGACACAGTGAACTGACCTGGAATCGGACCCAGGCCAGGACGCAGTGCTGGCGATGTGTATGTGTGCTCGTGTGTGGGAGGGGGCAAGGAAAGGGGTGGTTTAGGCTCTGTCTTCCCTCCCATTCAGCCCATCTCTCCCCTTCCTCTTCCCTGGGCTTTCTCCCTTGCTTTCCCCTCCCCCTTCACCATGAAGGCTGTTTTTGTTCCTCCTCAGGGCCTAGCCCCCCGAGGTGTGCAAACAGGAAGGACCTCTCCCCGGGCAGTGAGTAAGGAGGGAAAAATGAGGTGTTGAAAAGATGACAAGTCGCCCTGTCAGAGCTCACCTTGGCAGGGAGCAGGCGGCAGAGGCCGGTGGGTGGTGGGGGGAGGTCTGCCCTGGAAGACAGCCTACGTGTGCCCAGAGCCAGGCAAGCGGGTCGGCAACAAGCAGGCACTGTGTACGCGTTTGTTTGGTTTAGAATAGTCCACCCCTCCTATTCCCACCATCAAAGATCCCTTCCCTTCCTTCCCAGTGGGAAGAGTAAGGCCACGGGGCCAGAGACTTCGTGTGAGATGCAAGGGGAGGGGATTGATGGGAAGGGGCTGGGCAGGAGGCCCACCCCCCCTCCTCTAGACCTGCTATCCCACAGCTCCAGGCTATCCTGCATCAAAGACACCACAAACTCATCAGGAACCGAATTCATCAAGGCCTCCCTCCACAGCCCTGCATGTTGTCCCTCCCGTGGGCTTCCCATTTGGTAAATGACCTCATCATCCCCTCACCCAATCCAAAGTGCTGGGAGTCATCCAAGGATACCTCCCATCCCTGTCCTTTCCTCTCCCAGGCTGGTCAGTTTGCGCAAATCTGTCTCATTTCTCCTTTTCACAGCCAGAGCCCTATTGTAACTTCCTTCCTTCCTTCCTTCCTTCCTTCCTTCCTTCCTTCCTTCCTTCCACCTATCCACTCATTCAACCACTGTTTATTCAACACCTGCCACATCCATCTAACCAGCTCACACTCTCACCGGAGGAGCTGGAGCATACTGGCGTCAGGCAGTGACTTGCTTCAGGTTTTGCGTTGTTTAATGTTTGAAGATGGACAGGGTGGCAGCGTGGACAGCTTTGAACCCGTGCTCATCCTCTTGCCTCCTATGGCTTCTCAAATACTAGAATCATCAGCATGTGCTACAGCGTGCAGCTTTCACAGTGATTCTGCAGCCAGCCTGCCAGGGTTGGGATCTCCATTCTACTCCTCATCTCTGTGAGGCCTTGGGCTGTTATTCACGTAAGCTTCCTATGCCTCAGTTTTCTCCTGTGCAATGGAAACACCTGAGCTCTAAACTCAGGGTTGAATATGTTGATATTGAAAGTGAGAGGCTCTCAGTGTTCTATTAGTATTGATATTGAAAATATGGAGTATGACACGGTAGGACAATACGCTGCCTTATGATGCCCAGAGACTGGCCTGCCTAGGGGACAGAGGCTTGCAGCCGGAGACTGGCTGCAGGTGCTTACAATCATCTTGTCATAAAGCTAGCAAAACCAGTCATGATTAAAGGTGCATTGTCTCCAGGACTCATACCTGGCTCTGTTGCTTCCTACTGAGTGACCTTAAGCAAGGCATTTCCCTTCTGACTCAGTTTCCTAAGAAAACTTTTCCCTCTTTTCCTCAGTTTCCCTAACACATTTGGGAAACTTATGTGTCAGGCACATAAAGTTCATTGGAATTGCTTCCTAAAAGCAGAGTTATTTTTATTTCACTCCCTTCACAAGGGAGGAAGGGAAGGCACAGAGAGGTTAAGGTGTCTGCCGAAGGTCACAGAGTAAGAGCTGGGACTTCACCTCACCTTTCTTGCAGAGCCACTTCCTAGAGGAGCTACGGTGAAAATGTCAAGGTATGATATCCACGCAAGTGCTCAGCAGTCTGCCAGCCCACCCAGGGAGGACCATCTCTTGGCTCTGGGCTCCAGGCACTGAGCAGGCCTTGAGGCAGTACCAGAAGACAGGCCAGAATTCTCATGGTCAGAAGCAAGCTCAAGCCTGGGCTAGTGGCCAAGGGAACTCAAACCCCTGAGACTGCTTGAGAGCGGAGACTAAGTCACTTCAGGATTTCTCAGAGCTTCAAAGGGGAAGTACTCAATAAGTACAGGAAGGAAGCAGCGTTATGGAGGGTCTCCTATGGCTGTCAGTACTCCAGGTTCCCAAGCCCTGCACCCAGACATTCCAGTTGTCATTGTGCCTGTTTTCCTGATGAGGGAGTTGAGGCTCAGCACATAGATGGAAGCACACACCTAGCTGGGAGCAAAAAGCAAAACCATAAAAACCTCCCATCAGGGCAGAGCTGCAAGGTACTTGTGCAGTGACCACAGGCGTTGTGCAGTGGCCACCGCATTGCAGCCAATGAACAAGCTCCACCTCTGCAGAAGCAGCACTGGGTGGAGCTGAAAGGTCACCAGATTTGCATATGTGGTCTGAGCCTTCACTGACAACTCCAGGGACAAAGCTGAACACGTCCTACCCTCACTGGTTTCAAAGCCTCGGGAGATTCGGCATTTCCCCTTGGGAACAGAGACCAGCAGGGACTCCTGACTTACCCCATCCCCAATGAGACCTCAGGCCAGCTACGTTCAGCCTGGAGGCCTTGAGCCTTTTTTCTCTCAGTGCCTGGCTGCAAGTGAGAAACTGATGTGGCAGCCATGTCTAATCAGGCAGGGGCCCCAAGAGACAGAGGCTCCTTCATCTCAGCCTGAGGAGGGGTCAGTCTGGGGCTCTGGGAGGAGCCTGAGGAGACACAGAGCCCATGCAGCCTAGACCAGCCCACATTCCTCAGCTGGCCTGGATGTAGTGAGCATGCTCAATGCTCAACCGGAAGCTAAGCCCTGCACCAAGGAGCCTTAGCTGCCATCTGTGCCTGCAGACTTTGGTGAGTGAGCAGAGGGCCTCAGGCAACAGTCAATTCCACAGGGGGAAAATACTTTTGCTTCTTCATCCTCCTCTCCCCCACCCCCACCTTGTCATACTCCCCCCCCCAACCCCCAAAGGAACATTGGACTGTTGATGTTTTGCTTCAGGTCAGGCTCAGCCATCCTGGATTAGTCTTGCTAGATCATGGTGAGGTGTGCGGTCTTTCTACATAGCGGATGCTTGTTTCTTTTCTCCTGAGACTTGGGCTTCTACAGGCCCAGAGGGAAGAACTAGGAGAAAGGCTTAAGTGCTTGCCTATGCATTATGTCAGTGCATTCACTTCATCCGGTAGGATCCTTGTGTCCTAGTTTGTAAATCAGCAAACTAGGGCTGAGTAGCCCTGTGCTTTGCTTAGGACTCACAGCTAACCACCATTGAAACTGTTCCAGGCCTGTGTCTCAGAAGCAAAAGCCTTTCAACTAGGCCACAGCACTGGAAGCAAAGTTTGTCTGTAAGTCCTTCAAAGAACCGGAATAGCCATTGGTGGCTGGCTCTGCATCCCTAAGGGCAGTCCTGCCTTGGGAAGGTGAGTCAGTATTCCAACAGCTTTCCATTAAAAAAAAACAACCCTTTCTTCCCCATCCATGCTGGTTGAGGAATATTTAGGAAATGCCCCCCACCCCAAACACAAAGATAATTAAAATGACCTAATCCCACCACTGAGAATCAGCATCAAGTAACTCAAGGATAGATTTCCTGATTAACCTGCTGTGGACATACATAGGGTCTCTTTGACAGCCTGAGATCTTAGTGGCCCTGCTCTAGGCCAGCTCTCGCCTTTTAGCCTGTACCTTGTGTCTTTATGAGACTAGGTCAGCTGGGTTCCATTTCCCCCTAGGAGGCCAGCGTATGCCAACACTTGTGATATCTGGGGTCTTGGCTTTGCAGCTGAGAGTGCTTTCCTCTTCGCTCACCTTCGCTCTCTATCACACGATTGGGATCAATGAAGATCTCTCTTCCGGGATGCAGGGACACAAATGCATACCCAGCCTATGCTATGCCTCCGGGCCTTTGTTCAGTTCTCTTTGCCTGAGCTCCATACCCTCCTGCTTTTCTCTGTTTCTGACATACATGCATATGATTAAAAGAAATCTCAGCCTGACACGGGGTGCACACCTTTAATCCCAGCACTCCAGAGGCAGTTGTAGGGGGCTAATCTCTGTGAATTTGATGTCAGACTGGCCTACATAGTGAGTTCCAGGCCAGGCACAGCCTACCTCAGTCTCCAAACAGATGAAACAAAACAAACAAACAAATGAACAAACAAACAAACAAAAAACAAAGCCCAAAGCAAATCAAATTGTATAAATTCTCCAAAGCATAGAGTAGGCTAGAGGTACAGCTCAGTGGTCCAAGGTTTGCTTTCCATGCTTTAGACCCCCAGCACTGCAGAAGAGGAGCCAATGAGATGGCTCACCAAGTAAAAAGAGTGTGTCCCAAAGCCTGACAAGTAGAGTTTGGTCCCCAGAACCCACATGCTGGAAGAGAAAACAAAGGTCTGACTTCCACCCATGTACCATGACATGTGTATGCCTACACAGATACACAGATGGACACACACCAGTAAAAAATGTAATAAACTTTCTATAAAGAAAAGAAGGACGAGTGGGAGGAGGAGGAAGGGGGAGAGAAAGACTAGCCAAGCACATGCTGAAAAGTGAGGACCCTCGCTGCTAACCTTGTTCTCTGCTCCTGGATCTATGTCTTTCCAGGACTCTACAGCTCGCTAAGCACTGATACTTATATATCTCTTTGTGAAATATGATCATTTATAGAATGGCCCACTGTGCTGCACCTGGCTTTTGTAACTTGCAGACTTCTGGAGACTGATACAGCAGTCTGAAGGGGCTCCCTCACAGGCTGGAGACAGGCTGCCCAATAAACCCTCTAATGGCTGTGTCATAATTTATTTAACTAGGCCCCCAGTGATGGACATTTAAACACTTGTTCTTCTTGCGACTACAAACAAAGCAACAATAAATACCCTTGTACAAACAAACTGTGCTCTTGCTCGTGCAGGATAAATTCCCACTAATACAATTGCTGGGCTGGTGCGTGCTGATTTGAAATGTTAACACATCGCATTGAAGTATCTTTCAAACAAATACAACCAATTGACGACAATGACAGCCCTAAAAGGGCCCATCCTGCTCTCCTCCTGTCCTTTCCTTACTTGGTTGGTATCTCCTCACATTTGAGAAGTAGCCTCACGTTTGCTATCTGGGAGCACCAGCCCCCTTTCCCAGCTTTGCACACCAGACCCTTTGCTCCCAGCATTTGCCTCCATTTTTCCCAGGTCATCACTGCCCTGTCTTGAGCCAATCTCCCACCTACTCTGGACGACAAGTCCTTTGAGACAAGGAGTAAGCTTCATTCATCTCTTGCAGGCCCTGGTTGAACACACCACAGGCAGACAGAATCTCAATGCCTGGTGATGCTTTCACGTGATCCAAGCCCTCAGGAGGCTGAGGCAGGAATTTGGGTTTAGTCTGGGCCACAGAGTGAGAGCCTGTTTCAGAGCTCTGGAGGGAAACAAGAGCAACAACAAACTCAGTGTGCTGTGCTCCAGCTTGTGGGCTGAACAGGAGCTAGGCTGAGTCGGCAGGCCTTGCTGGGTTCCCCTGGTCCTTGAGGATTGGTTGCCTGTGTCAGTGCCTCAGGCTTTGCTGTTCTGTGAGCAGATGCTATCTTCTTGTCCCCAGCTCTTCAAAAGGGTGTCCTTTGGTACCCAGGTCTTGTTCCTCCCTTTCCTGTCACCTAAAGCAAGATGTCCTCTTGTCCCTTGCTCCCAAGCTGGGTTTGCAGTATGCAGCTGATAGATCTCAGAAAGACTAGCAACACATAGCACCCGAGACCAGAAAACTTGAGGTAGATCTCCCAGATGTAACTGGAGCTAGCTGTTCCACAGACTTCTAGATGCTCACTGGCTCTGAGCTGCTCTGAGTATAGGGCTGCCGGGGTTAAGACAGCCCTGCTGTCCCTCTGCCCCCAGCATTCATCTGCTTTAGCTGCAGAATGTCACTGACTTCTGGGGCCAGTCGGCCTTGCCACTCTCCTAGAATTAACAGAAGGGGCCAGGAAAAATCACTGTATAGAAGGCTTGGGTCCTTGGGTTCCGAAGAGCCTCTTTTGATAGTGAAGTGTGGAGACAGGAAAAGGGAATGGGGCTGGTACATGTGGAGTTCACAAAGTGCCATTCAGCAGCTGCAAATGCTATGGCATTTGTAAAGATGGCTCAGGGGTCCCACACCCAGCTTATTCCATGCAAGGATTATCCAAGGTTAGGGCATGTTGGGCAAGTGCTATGCTATCTGCATGTAAGGCTGAGGCCCAACTCAGGGCAGAGGAGGGCCTGCTGAAGCTGGTGGTAGAATGAGTCTAAGAATATATTCTTGAGAGTCTGACTGGGTGGGGTCACATGGCTCCTACTAGGCCCTTGCTGTGTGTGTCCTCCCACACCCATACTTGTACCCCACTTACCTTGGGAGAGGATTCTAGTCACCCTTCCAGCAAATGTTGAATACTTTTGTTGAGCACCATATACCAGGGCTATCGAAAAGATTCAAATAGCTCTTGACCCCAACAACTTACACAGCTGAATCATTTGCTTGCTGTGTAAGCTTGTGCTCTGAGTTAGATCCCCTGGAACCCATATGACAGAAAGAACTGACACCACGACATTGTCCTCTGAGCTTCACGTGTTTGGCACATATGCACCCCCAACACGCATATAATACAACAATGGAACTAAGGGGGATCAGAACATTTTCCAGAGGTTGGTACATGGGGCTCCTTAAAGGATGAGTAGGATTGGGACAGGTATAAGGACATTTCAAGGATGTAGTCCCTATGCACACAGGTGCAAGAGCTTTGCAGAGAGGGCTAGAGACTGAACAGTGCCTTTGAATAAAGAAAGGGCTTTATGACTGTCCGATCTTGGTGCCAGCTGGGATTACCACTTCTGGACTGTAGTGTGCTCTCAGGCAAGACATAGTGGCTTGTGCTACAAACTAGTGACCAAAATTTGGGACTATGTATCCCATAGCCAGAGACCATGAAGTGGTATAGGTGGAACCTTCAATGAACACACCAAATAACCTCTCAAAAATAAATGACTGTTTTGCCAAGCATGCTGGTGTGTACCTGGAATCCCAGGGGCTGGGGCAGAGGCCAGAGGTTTGGGGCTGGGGCAGAGGCAGGAGGTTTGGGGCTGGGGCAGAGGCAGGAGGTTTATCACAAGTTTGAGACCCAGTTGGGCTAGTGAGTTCCAGGCCCCAGCTAGGGTTACAGAGTGAGAACACGTCTCAATTTTCTTTTCCTTTTTCTTTTTTTGCCGTCTAGAGGCCCATGAGGCCTGTTGTGCTAGAACTATAGCTCCAGGTGTCAATAATGAAGCTACTATAATTGGCAAGGAACACAGCCATATAGTGGGCCCAGGATGTCAATAGGTTGCCGTTTGGGGCTTTCTATTACAAATAACGGGAAGCAACTTGACATCAAAAGGTTGTACTGGAGGGAGGGGTTGTTTAGAGGAGTCAGCAAGGAGGCTGCGGAGCCCAACATGGAGGAACAGGAGAACGGACAGACATAGACGCAGTCTGCCAGTGGAGCATAGTCGTCAAGGGCCACCCCACATCACTGTGGCCCCATGCTATCACTGCTGCTTGTGCCATTACTGTCACAGCAAATGCTTCTGGACTCTGGGTCCTCCCACATCCCCCTCCAGATTTCAAGGCCTGGGAACGGGGCTGTGATGGCTTTGGCTGGGGCCCTGCCATGTGAAGCCGAAGCTGTTCGTAGTCCGAGGCACAGGTCTTTCAGTCTCCACCGAGACTGCAGTTCATTTCTCCAGCCATCAGGGGCCCTCCAGGAGCACTGGCCAGTAGCTCCTTTTCCTGAACTGACTCATTCTGTCTCAATGGGAAGTGGGGTCATGGGAATGCCAGGAATGGGAAGATGATCAGTACTCAAAGGTGCTCCTAAAATTCTTTTGTGTGGTACCCACTCAGGACACAAAAAGGTGCATGGCAAAGCACCAGAACCCACCAGAAGAGCCCTATATTGGGCTAAGGTCCAGAAAGAACACAGAAATGCCGACAGGGAATAAAGCTGGGCAATTGCAGCTACAAGAGCTGTGGTTTCTGTATGTGCTTTTGCCTATGAAGTGGGAGAGAACCTTTGTGTAACTTTACAATGTCATTTTCTTCATGCTGCCTGCCAGCTGGGATTAATGAAAATACAGGGGTACTGTGAGAAAGGGGGTGCATTCTATCAAGTGAAAACAATAGCCCCTTCCTTTATGCCTCCACCCCCAACTCAACATCTTTCCACAAGGGTGATCTTATGCCATAAGTTGGATATGTGGTGACTGAGATTTTAGATATTTTTCATGTCTAGTTTGGATTTAAATTTTATTTTGTATAATTTGTCTGAATGTATTCCTGTGTACCACATGTGTGCTTGGTGTCTAAGATCATAAAAGGGCATTGGATCCTCTGGAACTGGAGCTATAGAGGACTTATGAAGTACCATGTAGGCACTATTAAACCTGGGCCCTCAACAAGAGCAGCGAGGGCTCTTAGCCTCTGAACCATCTCACTGGCCCTCTAGTTTGGCTTTCAAAGGTTTTACATGAAGTCTCTACATACTGTTCTGTCATGCTTTTCTTTCTTCCTTACTAACACCATGTCTTGATACCTTTTCCCTATCAGCACTTGGGTAAAGCTTTAAAACTGAGGCATAGCTTTTAATTCTATACTACGGATTCATAGGTGACCTGTTAGCTACTAGCAAACTGTTTCTAAAGCTGCTAGCCATATGGATAGCAACTGCTTATGTCTTCTCATTCTTCTTCGGAGCTGGAATTAGATATGACCAGGAAGACAAACTCTTGCTTTCTAAAGAGCAGCATATGTTTCTCTGGTGTATTCACCGACCCATCTCTGAATCCCAGTGAGGGTGAAGACTAACAATGGCTGGGCTTTCTGAATGATGACTCCTCCCCAAAACTGTTGGTAGAAATAGAACATTACTGCAGTCACTCAAGACAGCAATTTGGCAATATCCACTTGGTGCAGATGGGAAAAATCAAGTTGTAAAATGATAGCACACATTCCATCAATTATGTCCATTTTAGGAACAACCCCAGTTGCTAGTGCTCACACGTGCTTACACACACACACACACACATACACACATACATACACACACACACACACACACACCTGTACATGTGTCCAGAGATGTAGACAGAGTAAAGCCTGTTTTCTGGTTAGTGCTTACCTCTGGATGAGTATTAGGAATCTGAAGCATCCTCGCAGCAAACTGTTCAATGGTTTGCCCCGTGCAGACGAGCACCCTGCTGTTATCTAGCACTATGCTGGCACATCTCTACTTGACTCGCCGAGTTAAGATGTGTAAGCACATTCAGACCTTTATTTTTATTTTTTTATTTATTTTTATTATTTTTACCATTTTGACAGTTTCTTTTTCTCAAAGGTGATTTGAACATGTTCACCTGTACACTTTGGATTCATTTTTTAACCACTGTTTCTCTGTGGTTTTTTTTCCACACTTGTTTTCCTCTCTTAAGTCAATCTTTTCTCTACAGCAGACAATTATATACCTTATTCCTATTAAAGAAGTTTTTTGGTGTTCTGATGAGCATTTCTAGTGAAAACTAGTTTTTCTAGAGGTGAGAACACTGAAACACAATACTTTTGTTGCAAATGCAAGGGATAAATTTAGAGTTACCTGGTATCACAATTTCAAACAAAACCAAATGATGCCATTGTTCTGTGTCAAAGCAAAAGAAGAACTTTGATAAGCTTTTACACCACTGCAAATACAGGAACATTAACCCATGACATGCAACAAAAGTAATTTTGTCTTTCTGACATATTTAACAGATAATCCTGACGTCAACAGGTAAGAGAGACACAGTCTACAGAACAAGTATGATTTGTTTCAACTTTCAGGTTAGAAAACGTATGTTCTTACTGCAATCTCAAGTAGCATTTAGAAAGCTGACTTTCCCCCTTCTACCTTCTAAACGAGAGGATGATTTTTAAATGTAATTGTACACAATCATTTTCACATGGAAATAATCACAAGGAATCAACTGTAGTCTAATTGACTGACTGATTTCATTGCCACTGGTAAATTTTGAACAAGGGCTCCTGTAGTATTGTGGGTTTTAGACAGGGAACGTAACCAGGCTGACTGTTAAGAGCCTTGGTTTTTAGAGCGGGGGAGGGAACATGCAGCGGCACACTGGGCAGGTGCCAGACTTCTGAAGCCAGATGGACACGCACGGCTTGTGGAAATAGTGGTGGCATGGTAGCTCTGTTGCCACCTCCCCCTTCACATACTCGCTGCAGCAGATAGGACAGCACATTTCCTGGCCCACTGCACCGTGATCTTCGGTGACCAAGATCTCAGGCAGCGCATCGATGCTCTCCTTGCTTGCAGGTGGGTTAGCCACTTCGACATCAACGGCAAGAGACTCCAAGTGCGCAAGGGCTGTCTCCATCGCCTGGGCCAGACGCTCTTCGAGAGCCATGTAGGTGAGGAACTGAGGATCCACATAGGAGATGGCTTCCGCCACTCCCAAGCCATCTGCAAATCCATCAAACAGGCTCCAGTCCACTTCAAGGTCTTCGCTCACACTGGAGTCATCTTCCAGGTTGTTGTTTCCATCCAGCATGAACATCCCGGGCTGCATCAGCTCATGAGTAGACTCATTATCACCCTCGCTGCTGCTTTCATTCTCGTTGTAGCGGAGCCAAGGAATTTCTCCTTCTTCCAGAGAGGCCTGCTCTTCTTCCTGCAGAGACGGCTCTTGAACGTCTTCAGGATAGCCACTGCCATTACTGCCAGCACCCGCAAGGCTCCCGGCTCCAGCGGTGTTCACATTCGCTCTAGCTTGCTGGGGTTCCTGATCTTCCTTTCCTGGGAGAGGCTCCCAGCTTTCTCCACTTGAAGACTGGGGTTGATCCCTGCTTCGGTACTTCCTGCGCAGAGCAGCCATCCACTCTTTGTCGCTGTCAGAATCTTCCTCGTAGTAGCGGTAGTAATCATCATTGTATGCCCAGTAATCAGGGTCTGCCATGGTGCGTCGCCGTCTTGACACTTTCTCTGGCTTTGCTTGCTCATTCCTGGCATCCTGGTCTTCAGCATACCTTGGCTCAGATGAGCCACCGGCAGCCTCACCTCGGCCTCTTCTGGCTAGACCGTCGGCATGGGCTTCGTCGGCATCAGCGGCATCTCTCCACCTGGAAGTACTGTGTGGTACATCATCATCATCATCAGTATCAAAAAACACCTTCGGTTTCATGCAGTTTGGAGCCGCCACATTCCGGACTTTGGGTCTCACCACCGGTTCCTCAGCACTCTTTGGGGTGTTTTCCCCACCACCACAGATACTCACAGGAGCCCTGCTAGGACGAGCTGGTAAATTCTGCCTCTCCCTTTCTGAGCTGTGATTACCTTTCGCAGCTGCCCTGCCTTCAGCAGAAGAGGCCAAGAAGCCATTCTGCTTCGAGAGCTCAGCTCTGCGTGCAGAGCGCCTCGCAGCAGGGGGTGACTCTACCTTGCCACGTTCCTCTTTCACATCACGGTTAGCGCTAGCAAAGCGGGAAGACCTTGCCCCCTTCTCGGGATCATCCTTAAACTTGCCAGTTTTCCCTCTCACTGGCAGTCGATCAACAGGCCCAGCCCCCTCCTCCTCACTATCACGAGCCACTAAAGCGTCAATGTGTCCATAAGCCATTCCTCTTCGGCTCCCTGAGGCCCTGTACTCTCTTGGAGGATACCTGGAATAATCCTCATTCTCAACAGCCAGGCTGGCTCCCGAGCTCTCGTTGTCATCCCAGCGACGACGAGTGCTGGCAAATGGTGACCGGCTCCTCTTGCTTTGGTTGGCAGTTGATCTGTGCATTGGGACTTCAGATGTTGTCCTTCTCTGGCTGGCAATCCTCTCCTGCTGGCTCATGGATGGCCTGAAACTGACATAAGCATGCCTCCTTCCATAACTCCTGCCTGGACCTGACTGATACCCTCCTGCTGGTGGGGGCCGAACAGGCTTGCTAGATCCCTGACCCATGGCTCTGACTCAGGAGTTTCCAACAGAGCTGGGAGGCAGGTGTAAAGGTTCTTGCTCCCAGTTCAGGACTACAGAAACAAGAACAACTATTTTTTTCCTTCAGGAGGCAGCTAATAGACTGATAGGGGCCCTTTAAAAATCAGTCTTCTAAGGCCTGAGGTAGCATTCCTGTGACTGCTGTGGACCTGGAACACATATTTAATGTTTGCAAAATGATTACAAGACTGGGTTCACAAAAAAGCCAGAGAGTGGAGACTAAGACAAAGTGTATGTGGAGGGAGGGATGGGGGTGTGGTGTGACACAAGGTGACTGAATACTTTGAAGGTAGGTGTGCTCTGCAATTATGGGAAGAGTAAAGACAGCTGTGAGGGTTTTTGGTGAGGGGGTGTCATTTTCTGAGAATTTCATATATTAGGGAATAATACAATTTAGGATGGAACTGAAAATATAGTTCACTGTGCATGCATGAGTGCCAGGGTCTGTCAGGAGAGACAAGTGAATGGGGGGCTAGCAATCCTGCAATGCAGGGATTTCTGTAGGGGTGGGTGCATGTGGGTGTGAAAGACACGGAAATGGGCGGGGTGGCTTTAGAAAGGAAGGCTGTAAGAGAGAAAGAGAAGGGCCACTGTTCCCATTAAGTATGGCAGCTGGAACTGTAGAGGGAAGCCTGCATTTATGTGCTGCGTTATCACAGTCAAGGAAGTGCGAGGGGATCAGTAAGGAGAGTGTCGAAGAGCCAATCCAGGAGGGAGCCAACAGCGACAGCAGAAAGCAGAGAGGATGTATGTGACGTATGTGACGAGAGGATGTATGTGACGTATGTGATGGCTGGAACACAGAGGCCAGCAAGCAAAAGCATGTTGGTATGTGTTAATACAGCAAGCAGGAAAGGGGTAGTGTCCCCAGAGGATTTCTGTGTGAAGGTGCAGTATGGAACAGAGAAAGGGAGAAAAGGACATTTGAGAAGAGTGTGTAAGCCAGCTTCCTGTGTGTACACATATACATGGTACGCAATAAAAAGATGAAGATGTCTTTATATGTGTGTACGTAGCTAGCAGACACGGACAAGGGAGGCCTTTTCCAGGAGGGGGAGAACAGGAGAAAGAGGGATAGGGAGGGGGAGAGGGGAGAGAGAAGAGAGAGGAGAAAGAGGAGGGAGATGGAAGAGGGAGAGAGGGAGGGAGGGAGGAGATGGGAGAGGAGAGCGAGGGGAGGAAGGGGGAGAGAGGGAGGGGGGAGAGAGAGGAGGAGAGGGAGGGGGGAGAGAGGGAGGAGGCATTCAAAGGAGGGGTCAGAGGAGGATGGGGAAGATTCTAGAGGTATGCGTGTCAGAGCAGGAGGAGGGGTAGAGTAGGAGGAGAGAGAAGATTCTAGAGGTAATAGTTGGGTGGGGGAGAGAAGGAACTAGAAGGTGTGAGAGGGTGTGCTTGCCCGTTTTGGCATGCGCAGTGTGGAACTCACTGGAACCTTGAGGATGCAGGGACAGGGACCAGACTGCAAAGGAGAGGTGTGTGTGTGTGTGTGTGTGTGTGTGTGTGTGTGTGTGTGTGTGTGTGTGTGTGTGTGTGTGTGTGTGTGAATGCGTGCGCGCCTGTGAAAATGTATGGCACGCGCGCGTGTTCGATACAGAGGAGGGGTAATGTCATAATAAGACAGGAATACGTTATTAGCTCAAAGGGCAAACGCAAATCAATGTGGCAGGGCAAAAGAAAGAAAAGGACGCGTAGGAACCGTGGTTTACCCTTAGAATATTATTTATCTTCTAATAATTCTTTTTCTGGGCACATGTCTGTATCTTATAATATTAGCCATGTGTCATTCGACAAAACAGTAGTAAAATGCGAGGAAGAAAGGCCATAGAGTGCTCTGCAAAGAGGCCAAGAGCACTGCAAGGAGAGACTGGTAGGAGTGGCAGAGGGCCGTGACCACCAGTTCTCTCTCAAACAGCCATGAAGGCCATTCGGCCTGGGGCCCACGCAACAGGGGCTGGGCAGCAAGGGATGCGGTCCCCGAAGAGGCCATAGGCCTCGGCGTGTGGTCAAGTCCCCTCTGCCCCACCCCGCTCCCGAGACGAACCCGCAAAGGGGTCATTGGGATTCTGCCTGTGCCCACCTAGCAGCACTCTCCCACCAGCCCGGGCTACTGCCACAGGCCGCCTTACACTCACCTTCCTGGCCAGTTGCGCGCTCAGAGCTGCAGAGCTGTCGGACCTCCGGACGCCACCACCACTGCTGCTGCTCCGGGTCTCGGCTCCTCCCCCGCTAAAGAGCACTAGGGCAGGCGCGGACTGCGGCGGCGGAAGTGGTTGTGACGTCAGCGCGCGTCCGCCCCCTTGATGTGGCGGGGGCGGCTGCTGCCCTCTGTGAATTGGGGAGGGCTCAAAAGCGTCATTTCGTTCGAAACGCTGTGATTTTTCAGGGGAACCAAAAAAAAAAAAAAAAAAAAGGCATCGAGAACTGTAGCCGCATTAACAAATGTTAAACATTTGCCATCTTCCCTTCCGTTTTTTTCCTAATAAAATGAAATCCGAAGGTTCTGATTAATTCTAACGTGAGAGTTAATTACCTTACTATATCATATCCTATGTTCAAATGCTATGGTTTGTCTGGGGATTTAAAATCTGAAGCGGTGTTCAGGGTTGCAGTAGAAACGTCACATTTTCAAAACCTGGTGTTTGAGGCAAACAGAAGGTGTTTACAGGAAAATCTGGTGCTGTTCCTCACAAAACCAGGCTTGTCTATGCAAGAAATGATCGTTCATTACATGCGGCACAGGTTCACATATTGTGAATTGCACCACATTTTCAAAATGTCACAGATTGTGTCGTAGTGGCGCATGCCTTAAATCCCAGCACCAGGGGGGCAGAGGCAGAAAAACCTTGAATTTGAAGCCAGCCTGGTCTAAAGATCGAGTTCCAGGACAGCTAGGGATACACAGAAAAACCCTGTTTTGAAAAATCAATCAATCAATCAATCAATCAATCAATCAATCAAACAAACAAACCAACAAACAAACAAGGTCACAGATAAGCTTTCCTTGAACTCTTTAAATTGCCCTGATACTTAGAACATTCAATGTAGAGTCCCTGCATTTCCAGCAGTAGCAAAGATTTGCACGTACAGGAAATACAGTGTGTAGTAGAACAAAAGTGCTCAAAGGTGACAATACAAATAGTATGGGTAATTTCTGTTACAAGAATACTATGGGAACCGAAGGGGAAAATATCGAGCAAGGGGCAAGAAACAAGGAGAGGGTGGGCAAGAACAAAGGGTATAGAAAGAAACCAACAGGAGCCAACCCACACGTGGCAGTGTGTGCTATGGACCAGGATCTATATAAAACCCAACTCAGCCTACATGCTGGCTCTTGTCTTTGATCCCAGCCCCTCAGAGGCAGAGGCAGGAGGATTTCTGGTTTGTTTTTGTTCCTTTGTTTTTTGTATTGTTTTGTTTGTTTTTGTGGCC
Organism: Rattus rattus; assembly: GCF_011064425.1. Lineage (NCBI taxonomy): Eukaryota > Metazoa > Chordata > Mammalia > Rodentia > Muridae > Rattus > Rattus rattus. The sequence continues at coordinate 57,463,696 of NC_046172.1, forward strand.
AGCCTTGTCTAGATGGGGACTTCCAGGACAGCCAGGGTTACAAAGAGAAGAAAAAGAGCACTTTTTTTTTCCTTTTTGAGAGGGGGTGGGGTGGGATGGGGTAGGGTGTGGGAGGGTTTGTTGTAGTTATTGTCAGAGAAGTTCTCATTATGTATCTCAGGCTTGCCCTGAACTTTCTAGGTTGCTGAAGGTTGCACATTAAAATTACAAGTAAGTCAAAGCAAAAAGTGTTGAGAATACCATAGTCATTTTAGAAAACAAAAGAGGTAGAGTAATCATAAAATGTATGTGTCAAACAATGGAATTTCAAAATGCACAAAGCCATCAGGAAGTGAACTATTGTAGAAGCCTTAACCCACACTTTCTCGTGCTATAGACACATCAAATGGTCTAAATAACTAAAGACACAAGGAGACGGAACAACACAGTTACTAAGCTGGGGCTAACATGTATGCATTTTTCTACTCAAAAGGGTTAAGTTTTTTTTTTAATTAAAAATACTCATTAAAAACAGGAAAATATACGGTATAAAATTTCTATTGGAATTCCTCTGTCACATAGAGCAACTTTTACTTTCATTTAAGCTTCAGAGCCCCTGGTTCTGAAACAAGAGAATTACAGCTGAAGTTTTGGCTTCATCCAATTCACCTTACCGTCTTTCCTTAAATAGGTAGCATTTGGAAACTTGTATTTTCCTGAGCACACTGTACATTATTGTTCATTTTATTTTAAATTAGAGACACCATATCTTAAAACTTTATGAAATATTATCTTTAGAAAGTTGGCAATATTGATACATGCAGCTCTGAGTCATGTATTTTAACTATTAAATGCTATTGTGACAAATATGGTATGACTAGAATATTCCATGGTAAGGAATTCCACTGCACAAATTATGCAATATGTGTATCTTTTATGCTACTAATGGATTTGGATCATTTCTGTCCAGTGAGATTATGAGAAATCAATGAACACCTTAGTATATATAGCTCCTTGTATCCTTCTCCAGGGCACTTTTCATCTCAACCTACGGTGTTCTGAAAGTTTACTCTTCTTGGCCCTTCTGGAGGATGAGCCTGACTTCCCCCAGTGGGCTACCCTTGGAGAAAACTGCTTTTGCCTTTAATAGATGCCTGTTTATTCTGGTAAGCTGGTCCCAGTGTCAACATTTTTAACCTATGCTCTGATGGGAAAAGGGATTGGAAAAATTGCTCTGCTCTGTGTACACACATTTAAGTGGGATTTCTTGGGGGAAAAAAAGAAATGTAGTAGTTATCTGGGTATGGTGGTGCAGGTCTTTAATCCCAGTACTCAGGAGACAGAGGCAGCTAGGTCTTTATAAGCTCCAAGCTAGCCAGGGCTACATAGAGATCCTGTCTCAAAACAAAGAATCCAAAACAAACAAAAATGTAGCAGTAAGTTATTGATGAATAACAAATTGTCCCAAACACATAGCACTTAAAACAACAAACACTTATTACGGCAGAGTGTTTGTGAACAGAGAATCCAGACATCGTTTAGTCACGGTGCATCAGGCTTGAGCATATGAAGATGTACTCAAGCACACTCATCTGTGCTTTCCGACTCATTTGAAGGGTCAGCTGCAGTGGGGGCTCCACATGACAACATGTATGTTGTCAGGCTTCAGAAAATCTATGTCCAAGCTAACATGTGTTGACTGGCACATTGTTATTCTTGTCATGTGGATCTGTTCACAGACTTCTTGGTCTCATCACAACATGGCAGCTGGTGTGGTGGTGGTAGTAGTGGTGGTGGTGGTGGTGGTGTGTGTGTGTGTGTGTGTGTGTGTGTGTGTGTGTGGGGGTGTGTGTAAGAGAGAGAGACAGACAGACAGACAGAGAGACACAGAGACAGAGACAGACAGAGACAGACAGAAGACAGAGGAAAAGAGCACAAAGATTGGACATAGTGTCTTTTTATAACTTATTCTCTGGAGGACACCTCATTATTATTATTTTTTTTGTTCTTTTTTTTTTTAGCTGGGGACCGAACCCAGGGCCTTGCGCTTCCTAGGCAAGCGCTCTGCCACTGAGCTAAATCCCTAACCCCCGACACCTCATTATTTTTGCTACCTCCCATTTAATAAAAAGCAGGCCACAGAATCTGTCCCTTTCATGCGTCAATCTATAGCCACAGTTGGTCATAGTTTTCCACTATTGTCTGCTACTGCTCATGAAATCAATAGCGATAATTCTCCTTTCATTCCTGATAAATGTGATTGTGTTTATTCTCTTATTGTGAGACTCAGTAGTCTTGTGGATATTTCCAAAGACTCAGACCTGGGCTTATTTTATTTCCTGTTTATATGTATGTATTCAATCTCATTGATTCGTAAAGTATACCTTTATTCTATGTTTCCTTTCTGCTTAGTTTGGATTTAAATTGCTATTTTCTAGTTTCCTGCAATATGGACCTTGATGGCTGACTTTAGATCTTTTTTACATTCTAACACATGCATTCAATGCTACAAATTTCCCTCTAAGCACTGTTTTTGCTGCAACCTATACGTTTCAGTAAATTGTACCTTAAAAAAAATTTTCATTTTTCCTAAAATACCTTCTGCAGGGCTGAGGATTGAACCCTTGCCTGCTGGGAAAATGCTCTGCCATTGAGCCACACATCCCCCACCCTCAATCTTTTTTTATGTTGAAACTTCTCCTTTGACCCATATGTTATTTAGAAGTTTATTGTTTAATCTCCAAATATTTGGGGATTTTCCAGCTATCGTTCTGTTATTGATTGCTAATTTAATTTCACTGTGGTCTGAGAGCATACTTTGTAAGATGTCTATTCTTTTAAATTTGTTACGGCATGTTTTATGGCCCGAGATGTGGTCTATCTTGGTGAATGTTCCACATGAGTTTGGAAAGAATGTGTATTCTGTTTTGTTGGATGGAGTAGTCTATAAATGTCAATTAGATACAGTTGATTGATGGTGCTATTCAGTTCAACTATATTCTTACTGATTTTCTGGCTGGATCTGTCAATTATTGATAGAAAGGCATAAACTATAATAGTGGATTCATCTAGTTCTCCTCGTTGTCCTATAACTTTTTGCCTCATGTATTTTGAAACTGTGTGGTTTGGAAATATACATTATGGAATTTTATCTTCAAAAAGACTGGATTCTTTTTAATCATTAATCCCCAATTTATCCCCAATAATTTTATTTTATTTTATTTGTTCTGAAGTTTGCTATGCCTTAAACTCACAAAGCTACTCTGGCTGGCATTTGATGGGTATTAGCATGGTTATATCTTTCTCTGTCTATTTGCTTTTTAAAATATTTACTTTTATTATTTTTAAGTGTGTGTGTGTGTGTGTGTGTGTGTGTGTATCTGTGTGTATGTAGGTATTTTCACGTGAGTGCAAGTGCCCTCAGTGGCCAGACTAATTGGATTGCCCAGAGCAGGAGTAACAGGCAGTTGTAAGCTATCTGATAAAGTGTCTGAGAATTGAATTCCAGTCCTCTGGAAGAGCAGCTGAGCCATTTTTCCAACTCTCTCCATCTATCCTGCATGTTTATCTTTAAAATAGAAGTCATTTGGGCAATGTGTTGCTGGGTCATGTTGATTTTTCCTAGTTGGTTGGTTGGTTGGTTAGTTGGTTGGTCTTACAAGGCTGAGGGTCAAATTGGCCTTTGCATATACTAGGCAGGTACTCTATCCTCCGTCATGGGTGTGGGATTTAGCCCACTCTAATAGTGTCTATTAATCGGTACATTTCGGCCCCATTCAAATGATTATTGATGCACTGTAGTTACCCCATATCTACCATATGTGGGACTGTTTCTTATTCATTGTTATTGCTCTTTGCGTCTTTTGAGGAGAAAGCAGGCGCTTTGTTTTTTTTTTTGTTTTGTTCACTGTAAAGCCCAGTCTGTCTTTGAACTTATCCTCCTGCCTCAGCTTCTAGGTGCTAGGATTATAAGTTAGTTGCATGCCCTTGTTCCATTTGGACATGTTTGTTTGGCTTTGGACTCCCACTTTGCCTGTCTTCTCAGATTTCAAACTTCTTATGGTTTCCTTTTTCCCTCTCTTAGCATATTAATTGTTTTTACTTCAGAGTTCAGCTTGCAATAAACACTCACTTACAGCAACTCAAGCCCACTTTCCACTAAACGTGCTGCACTACATAAACAGAGTATTTCCACTCCCTCCCCCTGTGCCTTAGAAGGATCCAATCATCTATTTCAATATCATTCAATGTTGTTACTACAATTTTTGAATGAACTGCCATTTCTGATATCAGGTGTGAGAAAAATTAAACAATATTATTTATACCTTCATCTTCTCAAATCTTCTTCTTTTCTCTATGTAAATCCAAGTCTCTAAGCCTATCTATTTTTTCTCATTCTGAAGAACTTGTTTTACCATCTCAACTACAATAGCAACTCAGCTATTGGAGGTGACAGCCTAACACTTTTGCCATATTCTACCAATTGAAAGGGAGAATAGGGTCTAACCTACACTCAAGGGGAGAGGATTACAGGAGATAGAAACCTTCAGGAAATGTTGATCTGGATGAGGGTCAGGAGGAGACAGAAGCATAGAGTTTGATAGAGATTGCCAATTTCCTTCCCAAGGTGGATGTAACAATCAGCATCGTGATCTGCATTTGTCCACATCATCCTTTTCATTCCTTGGCTCCAGGGTTTAAATTGCTGCCAATCTGCAGAGCATGGGACACTGACTTTGCCTCAAATGTCTTCTCAGATGTGTTGACCTGTTAGATACGTTTATGAATAATATGTTCTCATCATTTATTCATTTCTCTCTTGGTGTTGTTTCTTGTTATTCTTGATTTCTAAGAACTCTTTGCATATTCAGAATACCAAATATTAGTTATATTTGTACCACAAAGGTACCTTCTCCTCAATATAAATAGGAAATCATGACAGCAATGAAAATACAGCTTGGGTGGGTGTTTTTCATAATCCAAAAGTACATGTGACCTCTGTAAGCTTAGCAAAATACACAGGAGCAAAAATAAAATGGTTCAACTACATAAAGTACGAGCATCTGGCAGGCAAGAAATAGGCAAAATGTACAAAGTTCTACATAAATGGCAAAGAAAAACCTGCAGGAATTATTTGCTACTAATTGTATAAAACACGAAGAATTCTATAAATCAATACAAAACCAACAAGTCAATTGCAAAATGAAGTGGTCAAAGGATACTGGCGTGTCTTTTATTGGAAAGAAATAGTGAATGGCCCTTAAACACATGAGAAGATGCTCTACCTCACAGATAACAGATGCCTCATCAGTACGACAGATCAGTGACATAGCACATTGCTGAGGCCATGGAACCCCAAGCACCTTTGACAGAGAGCTGCTAGACGGAGGACATACCTGGAAGAGCCTATGCGGCAGGCAAGTTTGCAATTTGTACAAATGAGTTGGATTGTGTCCTCAAGATTCATATTTTAGAAATTTGATCCTCAAAATCACGTTACTATTTGGGAGGTCCTTTGAGAATTGAATTAGAGGAGGTCAAGAGTGTTGTGCTACATGGTACCATTCATGGATTTGGAATAAAGGAAGAGAGAAACCCAAGCTACCATGCCTGTTGCCTCTTTCCCTGTGATGCTTTCTACCATACTATGATGCTAAGAAGATCCCTACCAGACATTGATCACGTGCCTGTCTCATGCCTTTGGACTTCTCAGCCTCCTCGAGACCCATAAGCCACTTCTTCATAAACTACCTAGTCTCAGAAAGAGAAAATAGAACATTCTACTGAATTACTAACATGTGTTCTTTTGACTGGAAAACATTTCTAGGAATTGACTTACAGGTTTATTCATACATGATTGAAATGAAGTGTGTGCATTACACCCACTACACTACAGCTGCTAATAGCAAAACACTAGAGGGAATCTAAATGCTTGCCAAAAGGGGAAATAACAAATTATTGGTGGAGTAATTACCATGGCACATCTCAGATACAGAATCTAAAGCTGCCTGTATCTCAAGAGACGGAAAACTATACTGAATGAAAAAGGACATAGTAGGAAGATATATTCATTACAGCAGTGCACTTTATATGCTTTATTTTGTTTTTCAGCACAGGGTTTCTCTGAGTAGCCCTGGCTGTCCTGGAACCTGCTCTATAGACCAGGCTGGCCTCAAACTCAGAGATCTACCTGTCTCTGTCTCCGAAGTGCTGGGATTAAAGGTGAGCATCACCATTGCCTGGCTTTGCTTTGGTTTTTGTTTGTTTGTTTTTTGAGACAAGGTCTTTCTACATAGCCCCAGCTTTCCTGGAATTCATCATGTAGACCAGCCTGGCAGGGAACACACAGAGGTCATACTGCTTCTGTTTGTCAGTGCTGGAATTGAAGATGTGAACTCCCACACTTAGCATATTTTTAAATGCATATAGGTTCAAGATTAGTCTACCCGCTCAAAGCATTAATCATTTGATTCATCTAATAGGTAATTTCAGGTGTCAATTTGGCGGAATTCAGGAGTAGCCAGTGTAAGGGCATTTCCAGACTAGATGGAGAAATTCTACCCTTAGTGAGATCTTTAAAGTTGTGCACAAATTTCTGTATAATTTTAGACATATTTGTAAAGTACATACTTTAAAAATTGTTTGCTTTCATTTTAATTTTTACTTGCTTCCCTCTTTTGCATACATTAGAACTCCCCACAACTTTTGTTAATAACCAAAATTTGTTATTTCATATTAACCTTCCTATTTATATTATTATATGTTGTATGTATGTATGACTACATATGTAAAACATGTGTGGGTCTCTAGTTGTCTTTGTTTTTATTATTAAAGCCAGATCAGACAGAGAGATAGTCAGCATTCATATCTGAGGGTTTAGTATATTCGGATTAAAAATAAACTACACATCAATATATTTGGAGTTATAGATGGTTTCAAGCTATCATGTGGGTGCTGGGAACTGAACTGAACCCAGGTCTTCTATAAGAGCAACAAGTGCCCTTAATTACTGAGCCATCTCTCTAGTCACTCATCAGAGTAGTTGGAGAAAAGTGTCCATATTGAACATGTATTTATTTTTTCTTGTCATTTTTTCCTAAACAATCCAGTATAACATCTATTTACATAGAAATCGTAATCTACTAGGTATTACAAGTAGATCACAGAAAATTTCATGTTTATAAGACATGGTGTACCGATTACAGGTAAATAACACATAACTTTTGTAAGGAGCTTGAGTACCTGCAGATTTTAGTATCTGTAGGATTGAGCATTCTTGCCACTAATCTCTTTGCTAGTCTCACTCAATAACAGCCTTTAGAAGTCAACTGGCAGAGTAATTATTAATTCCCATGGTAGCCCAGTATTTCCTGGTGGGGATATATCCTAATCTAAGCAGCCATTAACTATTGACAGTTAAGATTTTTAGTGCCCCCAAACATGAATGCACTTCAGTGTTTTTAAAATACTGTAAACGCTAAGAGCACTACTTCATAACACCTTTTATACTTAAACGTTTTTAGGTATAATCAGGGATTTTCACTTCTGTGGGATGATATCACAGAGTGCTACCAATCAGATTGGAAAATGTGTATCTATTTTTTTTCCTGCTATACTAGAGACTGCACTTCGGGCGGTGAGCTTGCCTGGCAAGGGTTTGAGTGACGAAGGTATATCCCCAACCCTAATCTTGCACATTTAAATAATTCTCCCCGGTTGTCTTTCTGCAAGGTTGGAGCATTCTCATTTTCTTTTGCCATGTGTGGCCCTGTTTTGTGGCTTGACTGATCCTATGCAGATTCTTCTGGAATTTGAGGCACCAAAGGAAACACCAAAAGGCTGAAGAGATGTAGTCGATTCACGCTTGCCTCAAATCACTTTAGAAAACCAACTCCATGTTTTGTAAACACATCCTTGTATGTGTTTTGAAAAGCATCCTACCTGAGTTGGCCAGAGTTGAATTGCATTGCTGACAACCAAAAGAAATTTACAAACTCAGAGACAGAGCCTTGAACCTGGTCATAAGCCAAACACCAACCCCAGCTACAAACTCAGCTCTAATCCAGGCCACAGACTTGGTCCTCACCCAAGTTTGAAACGGAGGGCCAATCCTAACCCCACAATTCACTGAGCCCTGTCTGGCATTTCTCTAGTGGGATGGATGCAAGGGGTTTCAGGTGAGCCAGTCAGTGGCTAAGCTGCAGCCAGATGTCTCTAGAGCCTGGGATTCAGATTAAAGTCTCCGTGACAACTAAAACCCTGGCTTCTGCAACGAAGACAATTCCTTATAAAACAAAGCTGATACAGTTAAAGTTCAAGATGGTTGGTGAAGGAGGCGTGGGTTTCAGAAAATAACATCAAAAATGAACCTGGTGGGGCGGGATCAGAGGTTTAGTTTGTGGAGGTAGAGGATAACGTCAGGGAGCTCTGAATGGGGACAGATGGGGCTAGACTGAATTCTCTGTTGGGGTCCGGTTGGATCTTTATGAGACTGGGGACCTGTACCCAAAGATCTGCGCACAAAGAATTTCCATGGAGAAGTGCAGGCAGTCTGTAGGCCAAAGGCCTCCTTTGTCTCTCAGCTTCCTGGCACTCTGTTGACCTGCTATTGGCCTCAGGAGGTCTAGCCTTTCTGCAAGCTGCCTTGACTTCCCATAGGCCCAATGCCACCTGCCGCCATCCCCATCATCCTCCACCCTCCTCTCCAACCTTCCTTCCTTCCTTGGCAGGGCTTCCCATTGCGTGCTTCCTGTGGCATTTCAGGGATTAGAACTTTGATTTCTGTGTTTGTGTGTGTGTGTTTTCCCCTGGGGGATCTAGTTTCTTTCTCTTTTCCCTGGAGTTAGTAGGATCTTGCCAATTCTAGTCTCAGTCTCACCTCAAGGAACACTATAAGGAATTAGTTGGGACTTTCTGGATGTAGGACTGAAGGGGTAAGCCAAAAGTGTGGGAAGAGGCCTAACATTGTCAAATCCATACTGTCAGGCAGGTACCTTACCTATGGTCTCATTTACTCCTCACAGAAAGCCAGGTCACCGTCATGTTCAGATGAGGAGCTAAGGCCAAGACCTGTTAAAGGTTTCGGCTGAGGATACTCAGATGAAGCAGAGCTGGATTTTGGACCTGGAAGTCTGCACTCTAAGCCTAGCTACTTCAAGGCCTAAGGTTGGAAGAAGGTGATAACCTCAGTTCCCGCCTAAAAGGGATGCCTTCCAAGTGGGGAGATCCCTGGTGGAGCCTGAAAACAGCATCTGAGGAAGAGTACCCAGCCTAAGCAGGCAGCAGGTTATAAGTAGACTGGGAAGGGCTGGAGGGGCCAGGCAGGGCTGACAGAGAAGCAGATTGTTCTCCACTCTGCCCTGAGTGCTTCCATCCACTAATAGTGTTGGGGTAATCGTGGTGGGTTAGACAGAGTTGAAAGGTCACAACATAGTCATTCATAGACAAGAACTTTGGATTGCCCGGAGGCCTCACATTTCCATCTTGGCAATAGAGAGATTGTATTAGCTAATGGCTGAGACCCATGGCAGTTGCTGCCAGTGTATGGGTGTGGGGGGGGGGTCAGCCTAGGCAGGGTAGAAGCATTGTGGCCTCATCAGTAGGAGAGCTTTGCCCACAGAACATGACTTGGGGTAAGAGTGAGAGCAAATATATGCTTGGAAGGTGGATCAATTGCTGGCACAAAAATAGCTCCATTGGGCTGGCCTGGGATCTGAGCCCTGCCTCTGGTTGCCTCATTCACAAAAAGAAGTGTAGAGGAGAAGCAAGCTGCAGGCTGGGATTGTGGGAAACAGGCCTTTGAAAATAGGGACACCACTCAGGGGAGTTACAAGGAGGCAAGAAAGAGTTGGAAACACAACACTGTTAGTTGTCCTGAGAAGAGGAGCCAAAAGGAGAAATTTTTTTTTCAAGCAAAAAACTGAGTTCAGAATTCCATCCAAGCAAGAGGTGCTGGAGTTTCTTCACAAGCCTGCCAAGCTAGGTATAGTGGTGATACGAGCCTCTATTTCCTGGCAGTCAGGAGACAGAAAGAAGCAGGGGAATCATAACATGTTCAAGACCAGCCAGGGCTACACATACAGGGTAAATTCTAAGCCAACCAGAGTTAGTAAAACCCCAGGAAAAAATAAAAGCAGGCCAATATTCCTGCTTGCTGTGCCACCCTGAACAAATCTTTTTTTTAACACCCTCTCTCCACAGTGTTCCCATCAGCACAGTAAGTTTGGGTCTAAATGCCCTCTAAGAAACCTGGCACTATTTGTATTCCAGAATCTTCTCTAAGAATGCTCTGAGTTCCAGCCATTTGAGTTTGATTGTGCCTCAGACACTGACAGTTGTTTTTCTGTACTAATGGACTGTGGGAGTCAGAGTAACCTTGGAGGCGGGCACTGAAGGCAGCCCGGAAGCCACGGCAACAAGCTCTTTGTTATGGCCTAGAGGCTTGCTTTGAGGGGTACTCTCCTTATTCTCCAGCTTTCTCTCTCCCGACCTCTATGGTACCTCCCCACCTGGTTCTCTGCCTGCAACATAGCCATCTCCCTCCTGTATCTAGCACCTTCACAGAAGTGACTCAGCATGATTGCACTGCTGCTCCCAGACCTCTTTGCTGAACAGTTCCTTTCGATTTACCTCTCAGTGCAGGCCGCCATTGAACCCAGGGCCTCGGGAATGCTAAACAAGTACTCTACCACTGAGCCCTCTTTGTATTTTTATTCTGAGACAGGATTTTGCTATGTTCCCGAGGTTGGCCTTGGACGCATTCATTCTGTAGCCCAGATAGACTAGACTTTGAATTTCCGATCCTCTTGCCTCAGTCTCCCTAGCAGCTGTGATTACAGGCCTACGCCACTAGGCCCAGCCTTTCCCTTTTGATCTTAACTGAAATGACGCACACTTGCTTCTGAGAAGTCTTCCCTGGCCATTAGTTTAGGTCTAGTCAGACTCACCCATTGTGGTGGGTCTATAACCACCATCACAATGGTAGGCATGCATACTATGTAAATATCCCTGTCTCCTTTCCAAATTAGCTATCTGAAGACAGTGGCTTTGTGTACCTTGTTCACAGCTGGTGACCAGCAATCAGGACATTTTCAACCAACAAAGATTTCTTGCAAAGACAATCTCTAATAGCTGTTTTGTATTGTAGACCTTCTTGGGGGCAGGGTGAGATACAGACAGCGTCTCACTTGCTCCTTGGAGAACGGTCTCCTTTTCGGATTTCATAGGTATAGAGACAGAGAGGCAGAGAGGTGACAGGTTTTGTCCTGCCAAGAGATCTTTGTCCTGAGCTAGTGTGGAGTCAGCCTTGACAGCAGGTTTGCCTGCTTCGCGTCGTTCCTTTTTTTTTTTTTTTTTTTTTGCCTGCCGCCAGCCAGCCAGCCAGCCACCCTTGAGAGGGAGAGGAGCAGCAGCTGTGGCCTCTCCTCTTGTTTCCATAGCAACCAGTGCTTACCTCCCGCTCATACTGGTTCCTAATTGCCTGATTACGTATCTCCCCCCACCACCACCACCTCAGCTTCAGAGCTTCTTGAGAGCAGGGTCCATGGCGAGCATTGCTGATCATTGCGTGGCTCTGGGCTCAATAAGTATTACTTAAATGAACAAAAATGAATACGTGACCATCCACGCACATGGGCTTTTTAAAAGCTTTCATCGCAAACAAGGCACCTGGCAGCCTGTAGTGGTTAAGGGAGGGGGATCTTGAGGATGCAGTGCTCCTCAGCTCACCTCTGCTGAGTGGCGTGGGTGGCCACCCCCACCCTTTTCTTTCCCCTGTTGCCTAGAGAAGCTCTTTAGAAAACAGGCAAAGGCCTACGTGGCCAGGGTTGTTGGCAGGAGGGGGGATGCTAGAGATGGCGTGACACCCTCCATACACGCATTTACTATCTTTTCCTGATAGAAGGAAGCCATCTCAAATGGCCAGCTTTTGCTTTGAGGAGTATTCAAAGCAACTGGGCTTCCGCACAAATCGAATGTTCGGATGACCATCTTGAAACTTGGTCTCTTCCCCTCTCCATTCCCATGACAACGACAGTAATCTAGCTCTCCACCATCTTCCACCTGAGCAGCTCCAACCGTAACCTCCCTGCCCCCACTCCTGTCCATTTCCTTTCCTCCCTCCTCCTCCCTTTGCTGCAGTTTTTCCATGGCGCAGACAAAACAATGGTGCCACACAGAAATCTTCCAATGTTATCCCCAGTCAGAGACACACGGGAGGTAGGTGCAGACATGATTTTTTTTTTGTGGCACAGAATATAAGTCACTAAGGCCCCAGAGTGGGACCATGCCGACTGCTCATGCATTCATCTTGTCTTTCACGTTGTTTGCCATGCTCTGGACCAGACACTGAGCTCTTGAGCCTCACGCTCACAAGGATGGGACCATGATGAGTTCCCATCTTAGTGGAAAGGACCAAATAGAAGACCTAGCACCATGATCTGCACTCTTCAGGGCGCTGTAGGAAGGTCAGTCAGTATGCTGGTGTGAGTCAGCAGAATATCACAGATGAAGAACTAGGTATTCTATGAGAAGTCTTTGATATGGCAGGTGTGGTGATGAAAACCTGTAATCCCATCACTTGCAAACCAGGAGATAAAAGCAGGAAGCTCTCAAATTCTAGTTAGCCTGGGCTACGTATCCAGATCCCATCTCAAGAAAAAAATGGGAGGGGGGGGTTGCAAATATTTTCCAGAAGGAAATCTGTGGTGCTGTGGGATTAAAGTATAGGTCACAGGGACATCATAGAATAAGGAAGAAGGCCAGAGAACAGGCTGGAAAGAGACCCAAGGCAGCTGTTGGGGAGGGCTTGGGAAGAGCAGGCATCAGGAAAAGTTCAGAAGGATGCTGATGAAGACGTGGACACGTGTGTTTCCTCTATTCTATGACTCGCTCCAGATTTAAAGTCCAAGGGGAGTGTCTGGTAACTGCCAAAGCTTGCCTTCTGGTTAGATTGGGTTGGGGACAGGAAGGCCAAGTCCTTTCAGCTTTGTGCTGGGAGGCACATGTGGAATTACTGTGTCACCAACCTCATTCCCAATGAGGCAACGGCCATTGCCTGAAATGAAACAGAAACCTGAGGAAGGAGCGGGAGGAGATCGGCCCAGCCGTGAACTAGCCAAGCTGCATTCCCTGCTAGACAGTAGGGAAAAGGAGGAGGAGGGCATTCAGTGAAGGGAGGGCAGAGCAGAGCTCAGTTGGCTGGGCCTGGGATGCTAGGCTGCATTGTGTGGCTGGAGAAGACAGAAGGGAAAGTGCTTTACATGGATCAGGAATAGGGGCGGGGGGGGAGGGGGGCTGCAGCACTGGAGCCAGGATGGGGGGGGGTGGGTAGCAGGGTGTGAGAAGTCACAGATGTCTCAGTGAGAGCCAGTGAGATGGCTGGCTGGGTTAAAATACCTGCCCCCAAGCCTTATGACCTGAGTTCAGTTTCTACAGTAGAAGTGGGGAATCTACTCTCACAAGTTATCTTTTGACTTCTACAACTGCTGTGGCACAAAACTGCTCCCGTGAATAAATAGATAAAGAAATGCAATAGCTCATTTAAAAAAAAAAAAAAAAAGACCGAATCAAAGCTGGGCGTGGCGGTACATACATCTTATCCCAATGCTTGAGAGGCTGGGGCCAACCTGCACTATACAGGAAATTCTGGTCCAGTCTAGGCTGCAGGATGAGACCTCATCTCAAAAACAAACAAACAAACAAACAAAAACAAATCAAAAGTCTAGAGGCAGACCCAGTGGCATAGGCCTGTACTACCACCTCATCAGGAAGCAGAATCAAGAGGATCACAAGTTCAGAGCCTGCCTGTATAGCTTGATGAAATACTGACGCAAAATAAAATGCAAATACAGGCTGGGAATAGAGCTCAGGGTTAGAATGCCTGTCTTGCAGATGAGATCAACAAGAAATGGCTTTCCAGCACTGTTCGCAGAGCATGACTCAACAGCAATTCAGGACCCAGAATCCTTGGCCATGTGAAGGTGAGTAAGACCTAGGAGGGAAGGGAACGCTCTCAACACCCACACATTCAATAGCAAGCGTCAGAGGCCTGGGTAGGAGTGGGGAGGGCCAGCAACCTCCATGAGCCCTCCCATAGTCTGCTACTGGAACATCAACGGATACTTTGGTGAGCAATCTGGAAATTCATGTCAGTTTTAAAATGTATACCTTAGCAAGTTGATCTCCAGGAATTGAATCCCAAAAAGGGATTTGATAACTGTGTAAAAGCAGACACATACACAAGGACATAAGTATTATTTGAAGGCGAGAAAAACAGAAACAGCCTCAGCATTAGGACTCTAAGACCTGGCTTGCATGCTGGGCTTGCCCTGCCACAAATAGGGCCGGACAAGAATGGACATAGGTACCCAGGGGAGAAGGTAACTCTGCTCCCTCTCTTTCTCTCTCTCAAGTGTGGAGTTTTGTTAATTACAACTGCAGCAGGCACATTAATTCCTCCAGATAAGCACACACGTTTCTGGGTCTCTGAGAATATGTCTGCAAAGGTCGTAGCTCTTGCTGGAGATTTTACTTGAAGAGAGGAGAGAGCTGTAACAGAGGAGGGAGAATTCAGAGGGAGGCAAGTTGTTTTCTGCTTATACAGTTCAACCTGTTCCCTGAAAGTTACAAAAACAGCCGTGAGTGAGCTCTGGGGGAGTTTTGCAGAGGAGGAAGTGGGCCTTTACTTAATACTTTAAACACTTCTGCATTGTCTGAATGTTTTAGACTCCAAAGTGCCAGATCACAGAAGTCAAAAGCCACTCCAAACAATGAAGATACTTGCATTTGCAAAAAGGGGAGAGACACAATCGAATAAGCTGCCTGACCGGGGAGCCTCCCCAGCAGGACTCCAAAGTCGGTCCTGCTGAAGTCCTGGAGCTGTCTCTCACTACTGACCTGCACATTACTGATACAGGTAGTTAGCGATAGATAGCTCTGGCTTCTATCTGCCAGGCGGTAGCACATCCCTGCTCTGAGTTGTGACAACCTGTCATGTCTCCAGACTACCAGACCCCTTAGGGGTCACAGGCACACCCAGTAGAGAAGAAGTGCTTTGATATGCAGGCAGCTTCATTAAACCCCTCACCTCATGACTCTCTACCAAGCCTTCTGTAGCTTCCCTAGCCAATCCTCTACCACCCATGGTCTGTGCCCATGGGCCATTGGAGCCTCATTTTCCTCAACTCTAAAATGGGATTAATAAGATTCATGGCTCAAGGATAGCCAGATTCTCATCTTCTGCTGATCTCATCTTGGATCTTTCCCAGAGGCTTTAAAACCTCTTTGGGAAGCCGACACAGCAACCACCTCCCTGGACCTCACTTCCTGCCCAGGTGCTACCCTCTCTCCTTTCAACTCAATCCTTCTTGAGCTGGATACATGATTCCCTCCACAAACCCATGATAGTCTTCTGTCCCTGTTCATAGCAAAGGACCCTGGTCACTTTTCAATACCCAAACTACAAACCTGGCAGATGTTCTCAGTGTCGCCTACAGTCCCAGCCCCATAGGCAAGCTCATTTGTTTTACCTCCTAAGTGACTTTGGCTTTCAAAAGTATTTCTTTGGGAGGCAGATTTCTGTGAATTCTAGGACACCCTGGTCTAAATAGTGAGTTCTAGGCCAGCAAGGGCTATACAGTGAGACTCTGTCTTAAAAACAAGAACCACCACCACAACAAAACATTCGAAGTGCAGCTTGTTGGTGAGCATTTGTCTAGCGTGAACAAGGCTCTGGGCTCCACCCAGCACACACAAAAACTGGGTATACATTTTTAACTAGGCAACACATTGTTTATTTATAACCAGGTAATACATTTGAAACTCAAATACATCGCAGGATTTGGTGAGGAATCTCACTGCAATTCCATCAACTTCTACACCTGCTCCCCCCTGCACACATAGGGCTGATGATGCTATGATTTGAGCCTGGCTATCCTTCGTGCCTTCCTTATGGGAAACAGACACTGTATGTTCTCATTTCTCTTATCCTCCCATGAAACAAACAATAGTGAATACGCTGCTATGTACTTCGCTCGTCCCCCTAACAATGTATCTTGTCAATCTCTCTGTTCCGTACACAGAAAGCTTAATCAGTCTGTTTTTATACATACTATCCTCCTGGGTACAGCTTGCCTTGCTTATTTTGCTGGAGAATTTGCCAGCACCAGCTTTAGAGTAGTCTTTTGTGACTACAAACCATATAGAAATATATGCTTTTTGCACTTTCTTGTGGTGCTGGGGATGGAACTCAGGGCCTCATGCATACTAGACTAAGGTTCTTACCACGGACCACTAATCTACATCCCCAGCCTGGTCTAAGCATACTTTAAGTCTATCTGTTTTGGTCTCTTTTGTGTCTACTCTAAGGCAAGAGTAGACATCCTACCGAACCCAGCAGAATAGCCTAAATTTGCTGTTCAAACCTTCGCTTGTCTGAATGCAGTTTTCAGAACACAGCTGTAAATCCCAGATGTGGTGTTGCGAACTTGCAATCCCAGCACTTAGGGGGCTAATGCAGGATTGCAAGATTGAGGCCAGCCTGAGCTACATAGCAGGAAAACTTTTATTTAAAAAAAAAAGTCATCACAAGCTGGAGTGATGGCTTAGCCATTGAAGGCTAGGCTCACATCCCAAAAAATAACCATCAAAGTACAACTGTGAGCATTGTTGCTGTGCTGCCAAAACCCCTGTCTGGCTCTCCCGTGATTTGGAGTAACCAGAAAACCCATTAGGTCTGTTAACCATGTGGAGCCCCATCTCCCCTTCTTCCCCTTGCGACATCCTCTGCTTCTCCCCTTACCATACCACTCTTGCTGACTACCTTAGGGTCCTTCTTTTGCATGTGCTGTCCCTGCCCTGCTCAGTTCAGCACATCGAACTTCAGACCTCAGTTTCCTTGTCAGCTCCTCAGGAGCTTTTGCTGTCCTCCCTCTTGGGTCAAATCTCTGAAGACTTCTAGGTTCTCCCAAGTGCGCCATGCCTCTTCACCATAACCCTAGGGTGAGCTACAATTCCACTCTTCCTGCAGGAATGGCTCAATTCATGGGTCGCTACACTCCCCCATGGAAACTGTGAGGTCCGAGGGCCGGGCCGTTCCTGTCCTTGCCTACCCACCAAGGCTCTGAATGTAAGGGAACTGTTAAGTGATTCAACCAAAGACAGAGCCATCTCCAGGCTCTAGCAGAAGACTCACAGCATAGCGGGTGCACAGCGAATGCTGTGCTCGTCTGTCTTTCTTGCTTTCACTCAGTTGAACACACTGGAGCCTGATTGCCTAACATACACATTCAAGTGCGCCTGTTCTGTAACCACCAGGCCTGCAGCTTCTGCCTGGGGCCTCCTACTCCTTCATGTGACTCATTTGAAGGTTGCTCACCCTTTCCTGGAATCCCCCTCTTTTTTCTTGGTGTGATGCCCCAGGAGTCTCTACCCTCAACTACTTCCTCTCTGCCTTTTCTTCCTCTGCCCACTCATGAAATTCTGCAACTGGTACCCTCAGGTCTCTCTCAGGTGCCTTGTCTTCCCTGCATAAAACTGTTTTCTGGTCTTCTCATTTATGCCCAAAGCTTCTGCCAGCACATATGTGCAACCGCTGAATCTCATTTCCAGGTTTCTGTAATTCACCTCAGGTTCCCTAGTACATGAGATGCAATGTAACGAGAATGAATGTAAACAGAACCAGAGAGCAAAGATCCTGTCTGGGTTTGCTTACAATGTCCCGTTTCCCCAAGCTGGGCTTACCACCCGTTACTGGTGTAACTCCTATTGCCAAACCCATGAATGGGACGGGCCAAATGTAGAATGGGGACAGCTTCCTTCTGCAAAAGGGCTTTCCTCTCAGTAGGGAAGTAGGGCAGGGAAAAGGCTGGGACCTGGGTGCTGTGGCCTATCTTTTATTGTGTAGGCCCAGCCAAACGCTTCCCAAGCAGAGAAAGAGGGAAGGTGATAGTCCAAGCACAATCTGCACCCAGGAGCCAGCCGCCCCCAATCAGCACTCTGTCCTCCAAAGGTACTTCAGGTTCTTCGTAGAGATGATTAATCAACCCCCAGGGGGAAAGTAGCTCCCACTCATCGGTGAGCATACATGTTCAGCCTCCTTGTCTCAATGGGGAAATGGCTATCCTGACCTATAGTAGTGTTGCCAGAGACAAAGGGCATGAGATAGAGACCATCTGGAGGGAGACCAGGCCACCTTGCTCCCAGTGCCAGGGCTTTGTCAGTCAAGGCCAGAGTTAGAGGAAGGCCCATTTGGAGAGGTAGAAGGATTCTGCTGGAGTCCCTGCCACATTGCTTGAGGCATAGCCTCTTATTGCAGGCCAATCTAAATGAAGGACAAAGCTGTCTCCTGTTTGTCATGAGAAGTGGCATAGAAGAACAGAGTTTTCTAGGTCATAGCTGAGCAGGCCCCAGATCTACCCTTCTTACGATTTTAATGGAGAAAGCAAAGCTCTGTTCAAGGCAGAGAATGTCCTGTACGTGTTCACCCCCACGTCTCAAGCTTACCACTTGACTAGTGACCTTGGGCTAATTGGCCTTCCAGAGTTCACAGTTTGTGACCAGCGACCAGAGAGAGCCCACGAGTTTAAAGAAAGATACACAAGTAGAAGATGCAGTGTGGAAGGTGGTGGCAGGGGGGGAGGGAGCTAAGGAGAGCAGTGGGGGGAGGAATAGGCAGGCTGAATGTGGGATCTTCAAGATGTGGTCAGTGAGGTCTCCTTACTGAGGGCCCATTAGAGCAGAATGTGAAAGTGGTGAGGGAGGGGACAGCAGTGCTCTATGCTGCATGATGAGGATGTCCCAGAGGGGGCCTTGCCTATCACATTGTCTTTTCTAGGATCACGGCCACAAAGCATTATGGAAAGATGTTCTTTGATATTTTTGGCCTGACCACAGGGACAGAAAAAGATACATCTTTTGTAAGATGTCTGACTAGAGAACTGAAAATTCATGACAGCCTGGGTCAGGTACTAACAATAGTGACCTTTAGTAACAGTAGCACATAATCTACCTAAGGCCTAATGCCAGAGAGTATTTGTAATATATTTATAAGGTATGGCTGTCCATCCTCAGAATAAACATGAGTGTTGATTGCAATTTTTTCTTTAAAAAATATTTATTTAGTGTGTGTGTGTGTGTGTGTGTGTGTGCGTGTGTGTTTATGTGTGCACCTAAGTCCTGGTACCCATAGGCTTGAATGTCCGATCCCGAAGAGCTGTAGTTACAAATTGTTGTAAGCCATCTGACTTGAACTCAGGTCCTTTGGAGGAATAGTACACATTCTTAACTGCTGAGCTATCTCACCAGCTGCTAGATGCCCATTTTTTGCTCATTTCATACATGAGAAAATGGAGGCTCAGCGTAGTTACAGAATTTGCCTAAGGTCAAGGAAGAGCAGTTAGGCTTTGATCTTTTTAGGAACAGGAGCAGACTGTACTAATGTGATCAGAACAGTGGACTGGAGACAGGAAGCACATGAGACTGTCACTTGGCTTTGCAGCTATCATCAGAAGAGCTGGGAAGTTCAGGTTCAGTTGAAAGTGATGGGCTGAATAGAGGGGTATGGAAGGAAGAGGATGGTAGATTTAGGCTAAAATGGGCTGCATTAACTTCATCTATTTCAAAATCAAGTCATATGTAGCGTGGCACCTGACCTGAGAGGCGGACTTGATTTGCTGTCTCCATAGGAAAGGATGGAAGATGGCTTGCCATCTCCCCTGGAGTGTGAGCTCTATGAATTCACATCCGGTGTTTGGTTGATTTGATGCTCTATCACCAGGGCCTAGCGCATAGTAGGTGACCGCAAAGCAGTAAAACAAATGAGCAAATCCAAAAAGCAATGTTCTCTCTACTGTCATTTGCCAAGACTGTCCCTGCTAGGGACATTGCAATCTTTTCAAGGCGCCAGAGAGTCTGAACTTCTCCCTCATTAAGAAGGTAAGGCATGAAGTTCAAGAAGCATGGCCAAAGTAGAGCTTGGGGCAGTAATGACAGAGACCTTGGAGCTTCTGCCTGGGGCAGTAATGGCAGAGAACCAGAACAGCCATCCTGGTTGAACATTCTGCTAAGTCCTTGATATCTGCTTCCTTGTTTCGTCTTTCTCCCAGGGAAGTAGGGGTTATTTTTCTCTACCCTAGATAACAGAAGAATCTATGGATAGAAGGCCATGCCCCAGCTCACACCACTGTCATGACATTAGAGTTCAGCGCATAAATTCTGAATCTTGCAGGGCTTTGGCAAGGTGGGCCAGCTGTTTAGTGTGGTCTCAGGCTAGGATGATATCAGAATTTCCTTCACGCTGGTATAGTGTCACACTCCTGTAACCTCCAGTACTCGAGAGGCTAAAGCAGGAAGATCACAAGTTGTGGGTCAGCCTGGGCTATATAAGGGAGCCACTGCTAAAACCAACAAAGAAACAGAAAGAAAGAAAGAAGATCCCTCTCCATTGTGTCCTGCCTGGCCAGCCATTCCCTAGTTCCCTCCTGTGAGCCTCTACCCGGAAGTTCAGTATGGGAGGTGGGCTGATCCTTCAGCTTCTCTGAAAGGGAACACTCCACTGCAGTTCCTCCCTCCCCCCTCAGAGGAGGGTTGGGCAGGCAAGGTAGAAAAGTGGAGAAACAGATCTTGTCTCCTGTGTTTGCCACCTCAGAGAGCGAGACTGCCTTTCTGAGCAGAGAGGGTCCTGCTCAGTAAACTGGGTGTGAGCCATCCCATAGGTGCTTCTGAGGAACAACTAAAATCACTGTGCATGTCTGATGCCAGGGGAGGGCTTCATCCCAGACCAGCCAGGAGCCAGAGAGGGGTCAGGATCTTGCATTCATACAGCACATTGTCATACCTTTCTAGCACCCTTCTGTCTAGTCTAGCTTTAGCCTGCTAGGGAGAATTATTGTTCCTGTCAGACTCAAAAATCATATGCCAAACAAAGGCAGGTAGTACTTCTGTAAGTCACAAGGGCAGACATTCCAAATTGAAAGCAATGTGATCTTCCAGTGTGTGGAAAGCCCCTTGACCTCCGAAGATCACACTCCTTGCCTTCGGGTATCTGATCTGGGGTGATAGTCACAGTCTTACCAAGGACTAGTTCTGTTAATCACGTCTTCCAAAGCAAGAGTCAATGGTTCATTGAGGCTGTCCTCAGAGGCACATTGCATTGTGAGCCTCTCCTAGTCTCCTCACCCTAAGGCAACAGCAGTAAAGAAGGAAATGGGGCTGTTGCATCTTGGAAGAAGGAAATCGAAAGACAGTCACAGCCAGGGTTGGGACACGAGTGAGATTTGCAGGAATGCAGGATGGTGCCCTCTGAACTATGAAAACTATGTTCTTGACCATTCTTAGAAACTACGTATTGAACAAGCTGAAGCGCAATTCTCTATCATCCTGTCCCATCATTTCCTTCCATGCATGGCCCTGACTCACACTGTCAACTTGCTGCTGTGCACAGAATGGGTCTCTTCCTGCTGTCGCTCAGACAGCTTATTCTTTGCATTATTTGATCTCCCTAGCGTCCACAAAGCATCTAGGTACAGACTGGCTTTTTATTTCTTCTCCTCAGTCCTTGGAATGCTCTTTCTGAGAGACCACATCTTTCTGCTCGGGAAAGTTAGCAGCCGTTATCCTCTCACGACAATTGCCCTTTTCCTGTTGTGTGTTTAGAACTTTGCTCAGACTGCTAGCTGTCGAGGCCAGCCTTCAGGCCTCTTGCCTCTTCAGAATTTGTCTCTGTGCTGCTGGGAATTCAGTCAATGCTATCATCTACTTGACTGATTCTCTCTATGACCATACCTAATTTAGAGTTATCCCATTTAGTGAGATTCCCTCCTCCTTTATTTTCCTTTTCTTTTGTGGTAGTAATGAAACTTAGAGCATTGTGTATGCCCAAGCAAGCACTTTACCACTCAGTTGTATTTCCAGCCTCAGGTTTTATAAAAGATTTTCTTTTCTTATTTCTCTTTCTGGTTTTGAGCAACTACACTGTGCCCATTTAAGGGATATAATTTTTTTACGCATCCCTCTGTACATCCTACACATGCTTACTTCCAACATCTGCTAGCTTATTCTCCAAAACATAATTTGGGGCAAAGTAAGATGGTTTCTCTTAAGTCAAGCAACAGGCCAGCAGAAGAGCCAGTATTTAATCCCATAAAGGTGCTATGACTCCAGAATACTCAGTGACCTCTCATTTAGAAATAAGATGAGGAATGCTGCTGCTCAAATAGCCCCTGGCTAGCCCTCAGAGACCAAGCCGGTACTTATGACGTTAGCATACAGATGTCCCAGAAGTGACTATCCCAAGGCTGCAAGGAATTGTCTCATGACCCCTGCATGCTATGGCCCCATGGAGGCAGAGTAAATTCCCATGGCCAAGGCTCTGAGAAGGCCAAAGATCTCCCTTCTGGGGTTCGGCAGGCTGAGCACAGCCCAGCTTCCTCCACAGTTTTCTATAGCCTCTTCTGACTGGCGGCTTGGGAGGGCCTTTCACTTTGCTGAGCCTTGACTTTCTCATCTGCATATTTCGATGACACTGAATGTTGTACCCTGTAGGGATGGCAGGGACATTCACTAAAACAGCTCATGGAAGGAGCTGGGATCAGGAAGATGATAGCCTAGAACATAGCTATCATCTTTTTCTTTTTCTTTGATGCTCGGCATAGATATATATAAAATAGGTACCTTTCTGGGTCTCAGTTTCCATGTCTATGAAGTGGGCATGATAAGATATGTCTTAGAGAGGCATCGTTAGAGTAAAAGAGTGTGCGCTTAACTAGGTGGTGGTGGCCCTTTAATCCCAACACTGGGGAGGCAGAGGCAGACAGTTCTTTGTTAGTTCAAGCCCAGCCAGTTCTACGGAGTGAGTTCTAGGACAGCTGGGTCTACACAGAGAAATAAACAAAAGGAAGGAAGAAAGGAAGTAAGAAAGGAAGGGAGGGAGGAAGAAAGGAAAGAAGGAAGGGAAGAGGGAAGGAGGGAGGGAGGAAGGATGTTTAGCATGTAAAAGAGATTTGAATATAGTGTGTTTCAAACCACACAAGTAAAAGATCACTCGACAGACCCTTTCCAGCCAATCAGGCAGAGAGTCATGATCTTGACTTGGGCGTTCAACGTTTTTAAAGCAAGTGACCCAATCTCCCCAAGTCACTTGTTTTACACACCTTATACTTCACTGTTCCTTTCCACCCGCCCCAAAGACCTTTTCAGTCTCCACCACCTCTGAAGGAGCCCCACGGAGCCTGGCTGACTGGGTTGCCTGTACCAGCATATGCCTGGGATCCTCCCCATGTATTCCTGGAGCCCTTTACAAATGTGATCCTGGAACCCGGTCCCAGAACATGTCACACCCTGAGGGGATTGGAAGGATGAGATCAAGAGTGAGGTTGCTGCTGGGGTCTCTGGATATCCCGTGTCTAGACCTGCAGTCTACAAAGAGATGTCTCCCAGGTATTACTGAGGCTTGAGGGAAGACTGGGAGAAGCAAGAACTGACTTTGCTGTCTGCCTTGAGTTCTTTACAGTTTGGGTTTACCTTAGGAATTCCTAAGAGTGTCCTAAGAGTGCCCCAACACTTCAAGGTCATGAATTCAGTTACCCTCCTTATCCCGTAGTCACCCTTTCTAGAGACAAGGATCCAGGGAGACTAATCATGCTCTTGCATAGCCTAGGGTGGAAGCTGGGATCAGTAGGGTCTCCTTATAGTGCCTAGTGAGATTTTTTATGTTAATTTAGTGTGAGGGACTTGGTGCTAGTAAGCAGACACACAGTTGGAGTTCCAAATTCCCACTGTAGTCCCCAGAGAGGGAAGCCCTCGTAGGTAAGGGAGACCTCTTACTAGGAAGTCTCAGTTTAGGACATGATAGGAAATGGCCTGATTCTTGGGATTTCACCCATGAGGCCATGACAGTGTATTGCATAGGTGAAGGTGGGCCAGCACAAGCCTCCATTTGTTGTTCACTGTGGTTTCTTATAGCATGACTCTCTCCCCATTCTAGAGGACTCAACCTAAGTGGTCCTGAGTTCAGAGAGCAAAGAGTTGGGCTCTGGACAAAGGGAACCTGTTTAGAGGAGACCTTGATAATACCTCATACTTGGGATTCCTGGCTATTGAACTTCTAGATTTTGTCTCCCAGGTCATGGGGCCAAGGACAGATAGGGCATGTCTGACTCTGAACATACAATTTGTATGTCCATCTGGTTCCGTCTAGCCCAAGTCTGGCTCACCTCTGGGTCTTACTTTTCCTGGTCCTGTCCCTAGTATTCAGAAGCCATTGCCAGAGCTTTGGGACAACCCTGTTGAGCTCAAGGAGACAGAGATTAGTGTCTTTACCTACATTACTAGTTAAAACCACACCCTCCCCGATGAAGGGTCATGAAGTAGCAGTACTAGGACACTGCCATCCCCTTTTGTCTCTCTGCATGTAGTTGGTTGGACAGAAGTTTAGAGAGGCCAGGGATCCCTTCATGATCACACAGCAGGAGAGCAGCAGCATCCTCCTCCCCCCCCCCCGACACAGGAGCCTATCTGTAGTGATGGTGCCTGGTGAGAATAGCCGGAAGGGAAGCTGCAAGTGGAGCATGGGGTGAGAAGTGACCAGAAAGTCAAGATGGGCTGAGAGGTAGCCCACCCTGGAGTCATTAGCTCAGCTATCCTGCTGCTTCCATTGGTGAGGATTAGCACAAACATCCTTCCCCCTGCAGCCCTCCCTGCTGGCCAGCTGTGCAGGCTTTGGGTGGCGTGCCCCAGATGTGGAAGGCCCCAGGCTGGAGGCTGGACTTTCTCTCTAGTGACGTTGTGTGCTCTCCCAGCATCCCGAGGGCACAGGCCAGCCTCTGGTTCATCTCTGCTGTCAGGCCTGGTGAAGGACAGTCAGCATGCCTGGCTGATCAAAGGCACTCCCACCCTCTGGCTTCTCGAGTGTTGGGGCTGAAGGGGAGTATAGCAAGCCCAGATGCCATTTTGCCATGCTTTGAAGTCCCACTGCATTCAGAACAGGGTCTGGCTCTGGAGGGGGACTGCTCAAACACAAACGTAACAACAGTTCTTGACCTGGTATATGATGAGGAAGGAGAGCTGAGTCCTGCCATCTTTGACCAATCCTTTGACTTTGGTAGGCCACAGCCTTCCTGACTAAACCAGGAAGGTGTTGAATTTGGCTGAGTAAGGGCCAGGCTGACCGCCATCTTGCAACTATGATTTCTTTTCCTTCTTTTGGAAACCCAGAGCAGGCCCAAGTCAGCAGTACTCCGGCACTGAAGACAGAGTGATTGTAACTTCTAGGAGTGGGAACAAGTCATTTATTTGCTATACATTCATTCATTCATTCATTCATTCATTCATCCATTGTTGAAGTACCACTGCATTCCCTAGCCATGGAAATAGGGCACCCTCGCATGCTGCTTTACTGCCTATGAGTCCTACATCTGAACTGGCTTGCCCTTAGATTACCTCGGCTCTTCTGTAGGGTTAGGATGACTGTGTTGGTTTTGAACTTTCAATCAGCAGTGACCACAGCCAGCAAATGCTTGGCTGAGTCTAACTCCAGCCAAATTAAGTAACTAAAGCAACTACAGAAAGCTTTCTCATGCTCACAATCTTGTTGGGATGTCTTAAGAGAAAAGGCAGACACACACCAAGGCAAGGAAGAATGTCACAGAGCCAAGGTACAGTAAGCCTGTATGTCTGGGACTGGACCTCTATGTGGGTATTGGTATTGGGAATTCTTTCTTTCCTTACGTGTGTATAATCTGGGAATGGGACCTGGGGCTTCACACACACTAAGCAAGTATTGTACAGTTGTGCTACATATTGTAGAACTAGCAACTTTTCTCACCCTCCTTCTTCCTCCCCTCTCAGTTTTTTCTGAGATATCATCTTTTTTTCTTCTTCTTTTTTTTCCCGGAGCTGGGGAGATAGCATCTTTATATGTAGCTCAGGCTGTCCCCAAACTTTGTGATCCTTGCCCAAGCCTCTGAGCAACTGGAATTATAGGTATACCTGACTTGGGAATCATTTGTTAAATGCTTCTTTGCAGGAGGCTGGCTGTTAGAAGCAAGGAGAGGGAACTCTGTGCATTTCTGGCCTTTTCCTCTAGAAAAATCCTTCCTTCCTTGCCCCTTCTCCAGCCACTGAGGCCTAGCCCCAAGCTAATCTTATTAAGTCCTTTGACCTCTTCAAATAACCCAACAATAATGTTCCTGGTCTTTCTGAATTTGCTGGTCTTGAATCAAATTTCAAAAAAAACCTTGATTTTATTTATTTGTGTGTGTGTGTGTGTGTGTACACACACACACATACATGTCTATGAATGCCAGAAGAAGATATTGGATTCCCTGGAGCTGAAGTTAAGCAGTTGAGAGCTACCAGTATGGGTGCTAGGAATGGAACCTGAACTTGGGTCCTCTGGAAAAGCAGCAAGCACTCTGAACTGCTGAGTCATCTTCAAATAACTTCTCTTTCTTTTGTATGTATGTCCTTCAGTGTTACAAGAGGAGAAGCCCACACAGCCATCTCCCTCGCTGGGCTCAATGGCCTTGTGCTTGGCTCTGGCCTACTTCACAGCCCTGTGTTACCTTGGGGTCAGGGATGAAAGCAGGCTGCCCAAACTCTCAGCCATCTGCTGAGAAGTACATCCAAATCCTTGTTTGTCCCAGAAGAATCAGTCAGGGGTGAGCCAATCTGCTTACTGTCCCCAGCGCCAAAGGTCCTTGTCACAGCCTCTAAAGAGTCAGGCTGTGCAGAGGGTGGCCAGGCTGGACTTGAGAACTGCATTGAGGACTATCTGCTGTTGACCTTCTCACAGCTACATTCCCATAGAGGACCCCTAGACCTCCACAGAGCACACTGAGTGACTGCATCCTAGGGAGTGTGGGGAAGGGGAGAAGTTATAGTGTGAGAAAAGCGAGGTTGCCCCCTGTGACTTTAGAGGTATTGGGGACTTGCTCAAAGTTTTGCCAGTGACAGTGAACAGAGATCTACTTCAGGTGAAGACCAGGCTTCCCCAGGACCAAGGTATCCCCTGAATAGCATACACACATTCACATACATGCATGCATACTTGTGGATGTGCACATGCCTATGCCTACATGTACAGAGTACAGATGGGAAATCAGGCCTTGTGGAGAGAAAGAAAAACACCAAATTCAGGTTAAGAAGTCAGCGGGGCTAGAAGGCAGATCTATATATAGGTTCTCTGGCTGTGTATGGGCCAGTTTCATGCCTGTCTTTTTTTCCCTCCAAAGGTCTACAGTAGCTGTTCCTAACTGTGGACCTCTCCTTAGTTCTCAAACAGTAGATGCAGGGTTTGGCCTCTTGCAGAAGTCCTCACTGTTCACAGAACAGCCACCTCCTCACTCTTGGCCTTTCTCTTTCAATAGCATGCGTGGAGAAACTGTTGGGCCAGAAAGATTCCATGAAAGAGGTTGGACTCAGGCAGGGTAGCTCAGGCTGGGGGTGGGGGGGGGGGGAGGGGTTGCTGGCAGCTAGCTCTTCCATCATAGCCCCCAGAACCCAGAACTACAAAGACCCTGAGGGTGGTGAAGAGGAAGTGAGATGAAGCTGACTTGCTAAGTAGCCTGCCCTTGGCCCCCCTCATCTGCCTGCCTGGCTAAAGAGGCGAGGCCCTGAGGAATGATAATAACCATCGCTCCCGTCTGGATGGCCCCTTCACACACCACTAACTGCCTTCCACTCAGCCTCCTCGTCTCCCCCCACACACAAGCACAAGTGGTAGAAATGATCCCCTTGGCCAGATGGCAGCTCAGAGAGCACAAGGAAACCTGCCTGAGGCTGTCGGTGGTGACATTAACATGAGACTCAGGGTACCACATTGCATGCTTATATGCCCCTTAGATTCCTGTGGTGCTTAAAGACTTGGAACTAGGCTTTCTTTGCCGGCTAGGGGGCAAACTGCTTAGCATCTCTAGGCTGGAAGGGACTGTAGGGGGAAATGGTTGCAGATGGAGGGAGGGCACCAAGGGAGGGTAGAACTAAAAAGACCCAATCTATGCTTATCCTGAGTTACCTTCATTTTGAAGAATTTTTTGTTGAGTTTTTTCTGGAAAACAGAACGACTGGCAGACATCCTCTTAGTTGTCCTTCATGTGGGAATGTCTTCCAGTTCATTCTTGAATAATATTTTCGTTGGACATGGAAATCTCGGTTGGCCGCTCTTTTCTTCTGGGACTTACAATAAACTATTATGGCACTTTCTCGTGGCCCCCATGTTATAACACGCACCTCCTTATGTAGTCAGGTCTCTCCTGAGGTGAGCTACAACTCCAGTCCTTCCTAGTGTGTCCTGGGAAGAGCCCTACATGCTACTCAAGCTTATGATTTTCATCAATGTCCTGAAAGAACAAGGCTGGATGGCCAGACTGGGGCCTCTCTTGGCACTCTGGCATTCTCTGAATCTCAAAGTTATCTAACTCCCAAGACTGATCAGCTCCCAGTGTAGAAGAAAGAAGGCCTGCAGAGGTACCTGCTGGCCTTGTTTCCTCTCATGGACAGGGCCTGTATCCTGTGCCTTTTGCTCTTTCTACTTTGGCCTGCCCTAGCCCCTGGCAGCCTACTGAGTCAGGGGTAGCTCTTATCAGCCCAGCCCTATGTCCTTTGTTTTCTTCTCACCCAGACCATTGCAAATCACTTCCTTGCTGGGAGGTGGCATCCTGAAGGACCACCATGTGTCTCCCACATCAGGATCCCTATGTTGCAGTCTGGTGGCTGGCTTGCCACAGCCCATCTGTGAGCCTCAGTGTTCTCTGTGCCTGGGAGATCCCTTCTTCTCTACCTGCAGTGCATCAGCATTTGCATCTGTAAATTAAAGTGATGATACTATACCATGAAGTTGACATGAGACATTTTGAACAGTGCTTGGCCCATAACAAATACAGTCAGCCTTTGATAGGCAGGTTCTGTATCTGAGAACCCAACCAATCAGATTGAAAGCATTCAAGGAGAAGGCTACGACCATACTAAATAGCCCAGCAACACAGCTATTTACAAAGAATTTACATTGTATTAGGTATCATAAGTCCCCTAGAGATGATTTAAAGTATACGAGAGGGTGTGTAGGTTATATGCAAATCCTATGCTATTTTGCATAAAGGACTTGAGTATCTGTAGGGCTGAGCATTCCCTGAGGGCCCAGAACCCAGCCCCTAGGAGCCCGAGGGACTGACTCTACTCAAGAGAGATTAGCTCATCATTAGAGGGGTCAGTGACACTATCATACCACAGCAGCACAAAGGTGCCAGAAACCGACTCCCTATGTTCAAATCCTGTGTCACTTCAATCAAGTCATTTAACCTCTATGTGCCCACATTCTCATCTTTAAATGGCAGTCAATCAGAGGCCCACGTCACTAGGCTGTCACAAGGCTCAGAGAAGACAGTACATATAAGCTCTTAGCCTGGAGTTGAGCTGTGAGCTCCAATGTACATGAGCTAGGAGGAAGATTGCTCTGGCTATTGAGAAAGAAGGACAACGAGACTATTGGGGAGGGGTTGACTGTAGCTTGTGCTGGGGAGGGACCCCTGTGTCCCTGAGATAGCCCTTGGACCCTACCAGGTTCCCAGCAGGTTGGTGGCATTCACACCTCTGCCACCTTTGGTGACCTCTTCTCTTGGCTTCAGTTACCCTGCCTCATGTCCAACTTCAAGGCCCCCTTTGGGAGGCCTCCTCAAGTTTCAGCACATCAACTAAGCACCTTGTGGGTCACGGGATGCTTGCCCAGACTTGTGTGGGGTGTAATTGTTATCCCTGGCTGTGTGGGCCTGGCTTGTGAGTTGGCCTGCTCAGCCGTCCACATGGTAAGATATGACATAAAATGGACACATTTACAGTTTTGACCAAAACTGGAGAGAAAGCCATTTTTCATCAGTCTCCTTCCCCCGAGCAGTTTTAGAATTTATATAAAGAGTGGAGCAAGGCCCAGGACTGCGCTTCTGGGTATCTGGCCCTGGGTCTCAGTGAACTGAGCTGGAAGAGGTCACAAAGGTAAAGGCAAGTCAGGATTTTGGGGTTTCTGCTGCATCTGCCTGCTGACATTTCCTGGTGGAAGGTAGAACTGAAGAAAATGGCTTTTAAAAAACCCTAATTTTGAGGGAGACAGCTCTGCACTAGAACCCTAGATGATTGTCTGAGCTCTGGCCTCTGACATGACCATGGGGCTGGCTCTTTTTTCTCTCAGGCCTCACTTCACTTGTGCATCTATCCCATGAGCAGTTTGGCACAGATGTGGCTGAGGCACCTGTCTCCCACGTGGTTACATTCTAGTAGCCTTTCAAACTCTCGTCTCAGGGTGGAGCTGGTCCAGGGCCTGCCCTCACACGTGTTGTGAGTAGACTAAAGCTTCATTACAATAGATTGATACAAGTCCAGACAAACAACCAAACTAGACCCCTCCCCGCAAGCCTCCAACAAGGCCTGTCGCCCAGTCTTGAGCCACCCTTGCCTACCTAGTGTCCCAGTCTTGGCAGCCCAGGGCTTGAAGGCAAAGCTTAGCTGCTGCCTAGAGGATGGAATACCGGGGCCCCAGCAGGAATGTGGCTCGGTTTATTTTGGTCCTCTAAATTGGAAGGCTGGAGGCTCTCATTTAGCATTCCCTGCTTGGAGCTGGAACCCAGGCTGGGGTGGCCTGCCTCAGCTGCCAAGCACAAGCCCCCCACCAGACCACAAGCCAACCTCAGAGCTGCTTGTGGCTGGCCCTGCATAGCAACACCACAGACAACAAGGCCCCTTAACTCTCCTAGCATTGTCGTTGGGGGGTGGGGGTGGTGGTGAGGCTCCACTGTCGTGAGAGATCAGCAGAAAGGGGCCTGAATCAGGGTGGGCTCAGCCAGTCCCTGTGCCCAATCTGGGCACCTGCCCTCTAAGCGCCTTTGCAGAGCCATGGGGATTTTTTTTCATAGAGTGAAAAAGGAGGCAGTAGAAATGAAGGCCTCGGGCCCAGAGGGCCATTGGGCTTTGAGGGAAGGGCCAGCTGTTTTCCATCCTCACTGAGGGCTGAGGGAAAGGAAACAGGCTGGAAAAACAAGGAGAGGGGCCGAAGTCTCCAAAGACCAGCTTTCCAGCCCTGGCTTACTGTGGAGAAGTGACCAGCCCTCCAGCCGTCCCCCTTCAACCCACCTTCCATGCTGTTACCAAAGGCACCTTGCCAGCAAAGGCTTGATCGGATTATCTCTTTAATTAAAACATTTCAATGGCTCCCTATCATCTACAAGGGGAAATCCGCCTCCCATTCAAGGACCTAAGGCCCCTCACAATGTGGCCCCTGCCTACCTTTTCTGCACAACTCCCAAGGTCTTTCCACCCCCACACACTACAATAACCTGCCAGCTGCCTTGGGCTTCCCCCCAGACCTCCCATGTTGTGTCAGGCCTCCATTTTGTCCCCCAGCCTGGGAAATCCTTTCTTGTCTGCCTTGGCAAATGCTTCCTTGCTGCTAATACTCCAGCTCAAATGGTTCCAATTCCAGGCCAGGTGTGGTGGTACAGGCCTGCAATCCCAGCTCTTGGGAGGCAGAGGCAGGAGAATTGTGAGTTCAAGGCTAGACTAGTCTACACAGTAAGCCTTTATCTCAAAACAGAAAGCCCCAAATCTTGTGTAACAGATGTCGCTCAGCGGTAGGGCAGTAGCCTAGCATGTGCAGGTCCTGGTTCCATCCCCGAACTGTAAGGAAAAATGTTTCTGGTTCTGGTAGGAAGTTACCTATCCTCTGTCTTTTGCTTCCACGGTGCTAATGTCAGGCTTATAGCCACTCCAAAAGTAATTGCTAAGCACTTGTCATATGCCAAGCACTGTTCTAGGCACAAGGAACACACTGTAAAGTCCACAGGCCTCAGCTGCTGTCCCTGGGGAACTTCACATAGATGAGCAAGGCAGCCAATAACTTCGTGCATAACATAAGGTCAGTGATATGCGTAACAGGTGTGTGAGCTCTGGGCCATCAGCTCTGGTCTGTGGTACCTGCTGGATTCTTTGGGAAGTTAGTTCCATCATGGTGACATTGTAGAATAGAAGGTTGAAACAAGGAAGTGACAGCCATCTCTTGCCCACTCTCCTCATTCTCTGAATGCCCAGATCATTTCCGGGTTTTCGAATGTACACTTCCTATTTGCACACAGCGAAATGTACTAGTACTTAGTGTGGATGGCAAATTCCATAAAGTTTTACATGTCGGTCAACATGCGTAACCATCTCTTAGACTGAGATCTAGGACATTCCCAGTGCTCCAACAGGCTCGTGTGTGTCCTTCTGATCAATGTCTTGCTACATCACCTTTTGCTCCGAGGGCTCAGGTTTGCTTGCTCTTGAGTTGCTCTTTTTGAGCATGTTTGGTGTCTTTTACTCGATTTAGCAGAGCTTCTAGAAGCTTTGTCTGTATCGTTGCATACTGAGGGAGTCCATTCTTTTTATGACAGTGTGGCACTCCATCATGCAATTGTCCCTAGGTGCCTTCCATTACTGTTTGCCAGCCTCCTCCTTGGGCATAAGAAATGGCAGCGTGAAACAGAAAAAGGAGCCTAAGTCTTGGCCCCTGACAATGGTGGGTATAATGTGGGCTCAGCCTCTCCTAAGCTGGGGGATCTGGAGAAGGCACTGCTCATGTGTGTGTCTGTGAGTGTGGAGATCAGAGGTCAACCTCAGGAGACTAACAAGGAGCTATGTTTTTGTGAGACAAAGTCTCTCACTGGGCCTTGCTGCTTGCTGATTAGGTTGGGCTGGCTAATGGGCAAGCCCTGCTATCCTCCTGTCTGTGCTCACCCATGCGAGTGCATCACATCACCACAGCCTACCTTTTATATGAGCTCTTTTGGAATGCTTGTGCCTTAAGTACTTTATGTGGGAGCTATCTTCCTAGCCCCGTTCCCTTTCTGTATCTTTTGATTGCTTTGGTTTGGCTTTGCTTTGGGGTAGCAAAGCCTCAGGCTGACCTCAAATCCTCAGATCATAGCACCTAGGTGCTTCTCTTTTGTCTTTTACTTCTCAAAATGAATAGTGTTGTGGTCAGCCCTCTTACAGGGTTGCCAAAGATTTGGTGAGACTACACCCAGGAAGCCATGCATGTTAGCCTTGGTACACCAGGCTCAGGACCCTCCCTTGCTTAGCTTAAACATATGAGGAGCAGTGGGTAGAGTATGCCAATAAGCATGTGGGTAGACGTAGTGACTGTGTGACTGTTGGCGGGTACATACAAAGTTTCCTCAGATTACTTTTGAGGTGACGGGGGATTGAGAGGCCAGAGACACTTGCATGGTAGAGAGACTCAGTGTTTGAGCTGCTGACTGAGCTCCTTCCATAGTCCCCGTTCTGAGGAAAGAAGTAAGGCACTCATGATCCCTGCCACCAGCCAGGGGAAGGCAGGAACCAAGGGTGTTCCTAGTGGGTCTTGAGAGCCCAGACAAGACCCGGAAGTTGTTTTATAAGTTCACACAGCTCAGTGTGCACCAGAGCAGAGAGACTCAAATCTAACTGTGCTTGGCTCAAAGTCAGTGGCCTCAGGGCGTTTTGTAGACCTTGAAGCAGTTCAGCTAGGAAAGCACACTGTGTTCTAGCCTGGAGGACCTTGGGTCTGGTATCGTCTGCGATATATGGGGGTACTAGAGCTCCTGCAAGCACGTGCCCTTACAATGGGTACACCTACACACCATGGCCTCTCTTCCCTATCTGTTTCCTGAGGAGGGGAGAGTGGAGGAGGAGTGCCTAATGAGAACCATGTATCTCAGCTCTAGGTTCCCATGCCCCCAGCTCCTGCCCACAAGGGGCCTTGTCTTTAATGTTGCTGCTTCGGAGCCTCTCCTTACTTCACTTTGTTCTCAGTGGCCTCGAAGGACATTATTTGTGCACGGCAGGTTCTTTTTTGTTCACTTGTTATCTGTGCCAAATCCCGGCCCTTGGATAACTCCCAAACAGACAAGACTAATGGCTACAAAGCCCGAAGCTCCCAATCCTGGCTCTGTTCTTCCTGGGTATCATTGGGCCACTCCTTTCTCTTCGGCTACTTTCCCATCCTTCTGATTGCTGATGCACAAGGGCTTTGTTAGCAGGTAGCAAAAGCTAACAGAAGGAACAGAGCTGAGCCGAGCAGCTCAAGGTCAGGAGCTGAGAGCCGGAAGGGAGAAGAGCAGAGTCTGTTCTGTTTAGGACTGAAGCTTGCATCAGGCTCTAAGTTTGGGACCTGACGAATCTGGACCGTGTTGAGGCTGATCTCTCAACCTACGTTCACTACGCCATTGTGGAACAGCAGTTGAGCACCAGGCCACAGGATCAGAGCCTGAGACACAGCCATATATAGAAGATGGACTCTGCCCCTGCCAGGGAGAAACTGCAACAAGCCCCTGTTCTTCAGTGGGGCCTGAACACTGTAATACTGCCCTCTTGCTTGTACGGAGAAATCGGAGAAATTTGGGTCCCCAGTGTTGATAGCAACAAGGAGAGTTAAAACCCAAGATGAGGCCCACATTCACATTTGACCACTATCCCTCCTTTACCCAAGGCTTGGAAATCATACCTGGGAAAAACTTGGCTTTCAATAGGTTCTTCCCCAGGTGTCCACAGCCAGCCTTATGGTCCCCTCTCCTGCACTCTTGCACCTTTTGTTTAGCCAGGCAGACACGGTTCCTCCCTTTCTTCTATTTGTGCCTACCTCTGGAACTGGGATTCGGGTTCCTGCAGGACAGAGCCTCCCGCTTCTGCACCTCTAGCTTTTAAGCCACACTGTAGCAGACATAGAGAATTTACCCGATGGGTACCTGAGTTCCCAAAGCTGATTTCTCACACACCCTCAATACTTGAGTTCTGGGGGCAGGCAGCTTGGGTTTGCACTGATTGACAGACTGTGACCCCATGACTTTATCTTTTGGTGTCTTGTCTTTCTATTGGAAAACTATCGATGAGTAAACACAGATATCTTAAGGTTGCTGGGACACGCAGAACAGTGGCTGAGGCATAGTCAGTGTTCAGAAAGCTCTAGCTCTTCCACTTTGCTACTGCTGCCACATCTCCTAGGCAACCACTGCAGCACCATCTCACATGACAGATAAAGCGTCTTCCCGAGCAGACTGCGCAGACTAGCAGAAATGGCTGTTCCTCATACAGCTGGCCCTACCTGTCTGTAGGTTCCTCTCTCATATACAGATGCTACATCTGGGGATCAAAAAAAAAAAAAAAAACACTTGAAAAATTACATCTGCAATGAGCATGTAAAGGCCTTTTTTCTTGTCATTAAGCAGAGCAGTCTAACAGCAACCATAATATTTCCTCTGCATTGTATTGCTGGGGGTTGAAGGTGGGGTCTTATTCATATCAGGCAAGAACTCTACTACAGAGTCACCCCTTTGCTGCTGTATGAAGTATTAGAAGTCATTAAAAGTGTATTTAACTGGATGTCCTATTGTGTGCCTGAGTTCCCAGTACTCTGGAGGCTGAAACAGGGGAATGAATAATAGTAAGTCCCAGGCCAGCCTAGGCTACAGAGTGAGATCGTGTTTCAATAAAATAAAAGTCCCCAAAGTAAATAAACAAAAAGTTATTTCTATGGGAGAATATGTGTAGATTACATGCAAATACTATGCTATTTGGTATTAAAGACTTAAGGATTGGTAGATTTTGGTGTCCAGAACAGGGACAGACTCTCACGAAGATGAAGGGTGGTTATGCCACCGGAAGACTGAGCATTGGACAAACTCTTTTCAAACTTATTCATACATAGGGGTGGTGTGGAGCTAGAGACTGGATTTCCTGTTTTAGTTTATTTTCTTGGTTTGGAGTTTTGTGTGTGCGTGCACACACACACACACACACACACACAGAGTTTTTTTTTTTGTTTTGTTTTCGTTTGCTTTTGTTTTTGTTTTGAGTTAAGACCTCACACCATAGCCTATACTAGTTTCAAACTCGGTGTATCCAAAGCTGGCCAGGAATTCACAGTTCTCCTGATTCAGCTTTCAGAGTGCTAGGATTACAGGACGTACACCCCCATGTCTAGCCAAGACTCCACATTTTAACACTTCCTTACATTTAGTGATGTGTAAATGTGCTTGCACATGTCGTGCATACAGGTAAGCCACAGTGGGCATATGCGAAAGGCAGACGACAACTTGCAGAAATCAGTTGCCTCCTTCCACCATGTGGGTTCTGGGGATCTTAGCTCATAGGTCTTGGTGGCAAGCCCCTTTATTGACTGAGCCATCTCGGCAGCCATCTGCAAGTCTTTGTTTTGTCATGTTGTTTGGAAACAATCTCATCGGGTAGCTCAGGGTTGTTTGAAAGTTACAGCAATCCTCCTGTCTCTGTTTCTTGAATGCTAAGATCCATCAGATACCAGTAACACCAAGAAAGAGTCTATTTCTGATAAACACCTGGGTCGTGTTGCTGGCCCAGAGCTCCACATTTTGAGTATCTCTTGCTGATATTTAACCCGCAAGGGCAGCTCTATACATCTGTAGAGCATTTAGAGAGTATCAAAGCCCATGACAGATGCTTCCTGAACTCTTGTAACAAACAAGTCTGAAGGACGTGTTGCCATTTCTGCTTTATAGATAAGAAAACTGGGACTCAGGGAAATCAAATTACTGTCCCAAGGTTACAGAGCTCACAGGTAGCCCAGAAAGGATTTTAACTCAGGCCTGGATGACTTCAAATCTTATTGTTCCCCTTCTAGAAAGTCATAATCAGGGTAATATTCTTGTGAAAGTCAGAGCACTTGCCTAGCCACTACTTGCCTCCTGGGGATCGAGAGCTGCTGGAATATATGTGGGCAGTTAGAAGATGCATGAAGGCCCTTGGCTTTCCAGGGGATAGCCTCTTGGTGAGGCTTTATGGTTCTTAGGATTTCTCAAAGGTAGTTAGGCCCAATACCACTGAGTGTCACTGGCACAAACCCAATATAATGAGGTCTCAACCAGAAGGCCCATTTCTGCACTCAAGGTGAAGCCATCCTGTGTTTTCAAGGGTTTTATGCCGTGAGGTAACCCACAGCCTAAGTAGGTAGATCTCGGTGTTTCTGGTAACTCCGTGGTTCATAGTCACTCAGTCCTAGCCAAACACAAAAAAATTTTTCCCTTGCATGTCGGGCTGGAGAGATGGCTCAGTGGCTGCTCTCCCGTGGAACTTGGGGTTCAATTTCCTGTTTCCCCATGGCATCTCACAGCTATCTGTAACTCCAGTCCCAGGGGATCTGACACCCTCTTGTGGTCTCTGCAAGACATATGCACATGGTACATAAACATGCATGCAAGCAAAACGCTCACACACAGAATAAAAATAAAAAGATTCAAATTTTATTTAAAAAAAGAAGGGGCTGGAGAGATGGCTCAGTGGTTAAGAGCACTGGCTGCTCTTCCAGGGATCCTGAGTTCAATTCCCAGCACCAACATGGCAGCTCACAACTGTCTGTAACTCCTGTTCCAGGGGATTTGACACCTTCACACAGACATACCTGCAGGCACAATACCAATACACATAAAATTAAAAGAAAAAAATCAAAGGAAGAAATGAAAAATGCTCACATCTTCTAGATCCCAGATCATCTCTTTCCCTTCTTAATGAGGCCACAGCAGCCGACAGCAATGAACTCGGATTCTTAAAAGATATTTCCTAGGTCTTCTTGCCCTATAAAATATTGAGAATTTGGTTTCTGGAGCCTGAACAACCCTTAGAAGTATAAGTCAAAGTATGTGTGGATCTGATGTTTTCTGGGCTCGCCATCCATAGCTTTCACTATTTCTTTACTCCTTTAGCAAATGCCTGAATGTCAATTCCACACACGTCCCAGTTGGGCACTAGGAACATGGTGATGACTGACAGGGATCTCTGCCTCAGAGGAGCCTCCAGCACGGAAGCCTGGAGGAAGCTGATATCTACATTTAAACATAGACTTGAGTCTGGAGCCTGACTGGCTTCTGTTAAGTTTCATTTCATCACCACTACTGGAAAGCAGCATTAATACCTTCAAAAGACTTACCTACGTTCACTTTATTTTATACACATGAGCGTTTTACCTACATGTCTGTATATGTACTATGTTCGAGCCCAGTGCCCGGAAAGGCCAGAAGAGGGTGTTAAACCACCTAGAGCTGGAGTTACAGACGTTGTAAGTTACTGTGTAGGTTCTGGGAATAGACACTGGGTCTTTTGCAAGGGCAGCAAGTACTCTTAACTGCTGAGCCATCTCTCCAGCCCAGTCACTAACATTTTTGAAGTTAGGCCCAAGTGAGGTACAGAGTAAAGTGGGGCAGGGCATGCCTGAGGTCATACAGAAAATCAGCAATAGACCCCCAAACAAAGCCCCAGGCTTTAGAGCTCCCAGCGTGGGGCACTGACCAACCCACGTATGAAATGTTGAAGTGGGCTTGGAGCCAATCCATGGAGCTGCAAAGAATGACCACTTCATGCCTGGGATCCCTGGGCCTGGTGTGCTTTTATAGCTAAGGAAGCTACTCCTACCTCCACCCCCATTCTTAGCTAATCCATTTCTAACACAGATTGCCTGGGGGAACCTCACCCCCACAGCTCTCTCACCCCACAGGCAGCTGTTCTCCTTCTAGCCTGCTGGGTGGGCTCCGGACCTTCCTGGGGCCTCTCTCCCTGAGATGGCCCAGCTGGCGGGTCCAGCTGGGGGTTTTAAGGAGGATGGGGCCCATCTGGAGGGGCCTTAGAGTGAGGCAGAGGGACCAGGAGGGAGGAAGAGCCCCCTGGGAACCTATGCCTGGGCTTGGGGAGATCTCAGAGTGGTGCACAAAACAGCTCCCTGGGTTGGTGTCTAAGGGCACCTTCGGAGGCCTGGAAGGACTCTGAGAGATCACATCTGTTTTCCCAGTCTCCCTCTAGGATGCACTTCTGCAGGCTGTAAATTTACATTTTGAAAGGCTTTGAGTTGACTAGTGAATACCCTCCCTGCCCAATACTCCTTGGCACCCCTTTTCTTTCTTTTCTGATAACTATTGGGGTCCAGGTGCCAGGTGATGTTGGATCCACATTAGAGAACTCTTCCCGCTGTCCTGAAGGCTTGCTCTGTCTCGTGGCGGGGAGACAAACCATAGTCATTCACTCCCATGAGATGCCCAGTGCTTTGCATTCTCTGAAGAGGGAGGAAATGACTCTGATGAGGGCTGGAAGAGTGAGGAAATGCCTTCTAGAAAAGAAGGGGGACCAGCAAATGGCTCAGCAAGCAGGTCAAGCTACTTCCTATGCAAGCCCGACAACTTGAGTTCAAGCCACCAGAGCCTAAATAAAGAGGGAAGGAGAGAACTGACTTCATAGAGTTGTCCTCTGACCTCCATGTGCCATGCCAGGTGTATTCCAAAAATATTAATAATATTTAAAAAAATAACAAGAAAAGAGAATGAGAAAGGGCAGATGGCCTTCTCTGGCCTCCAGGGGGCTGTGCTTCTAGCTGGTTAGATTCCCATTTAGGTGACCAACTGCTTTTCTACCTTCTAGGGCAGGAGAGCCACTTTCTGAGGAGGGGTGACAGGGGGAGAAGGAGGGAAAAAAGGAGGGAGAGAGGGAATATTGGGGCACCTCAAGCTCTACCAGAGTTCTTCCTTTGTCCCTATGGTTTCTACCCTCAGATCACAGTATGTCGTCCATGCTCTTTGAGGTCTGAAGGGTCACTGTCATTATTTCACTTCATTAAGCTCCTCTCCAAGCCACACTCTCCAGTTTCTCTCACTGTTTTCCACCAGGCCAGGGAGAGCCCTTCCTCTCTAGTGTGTTTTGCCTCCCTGGCTGTGCTACAGAGTGGCTGTAGCACCCTAACGCATGCTGCCCACAGGAGATGCTGAATCCCAGGGCTCTCTGTTATAACCCTGTTCTAGAAACTTGACTTTCCCATTCTGTATGACTCCAGCCCAAGACTTGGGGACTCTTTTGGTAAACCCCATCTATCACTGGTGCCTGTTTGCCTCTATTCCCGGGTTTACCTGCTTTCTGTTTCCTGTCTACATTGTGGGCTGTGATAAAATGGAGGGTCACGATCTCTTTGTCTCAAGACCCTCTTTTAGCCATATCTGCTATGACTCTTTCCCCAAGCCAGGAACCATTGGAGGGATCTAGGGACATACATGTGATATCTTCAGAGGTCATCGTTTCAGCCTACTCTAGGATCTTAAGAACCTGCCTGGGTACATGGATGCAAGAATAAGTTACCTTAAACTTCTCCTTGTGATATTTGTTTTGTCAGCCCTTCAAAGTGTTTTAGGAATACTTTGGAAAATAGACCTTAAAAGTTGGTGAGATTAGCTCTCCCAACCTCTGATTGGACCTGTGCTCCCAATATGGTCAGCAAGCGGCCATGTCTGTGCATGCACCAGGAGAAAGCTGGCTCTGCAAAGCCGTTGTGAAAAGCCCCTGTCAAGTACCCAGTGTGTGTCAGGATGTCTGGAGGTCAGAATTCAGCCTCTGACATGCTGCCTTGTGGCCTCAAGAGCCCAGAGGAAGCATCAAGTACATGTTGGAGTGGATGGTTGGTCCTGAGGAAGAGCAAGGTGCCAAGCCTGAAGCCAGATGGCCTTTCCTGCTCCGGGGATTGGGGATGCAGCAGAGAACAATAGGTTGTAGCCATGGCTTCTGCCCCATTGGGAGCATCCAGTCTCTCAGAGAGAAGAGCAAGATGTTTTCAAGGTCACAGAATAGGCTGGACAAAAAAGGCACCTAGAGACATCAGATTCCAGTCCCTGCAACTACCCCCACCCCAAGAGTATGTGATTTCAGAAAAGAATCTTGGCAGATGAGACTAAAAAATGTCTATGAAATAAGGAGATTGTTATCCTAGATTTTTATCCCAGAGACCCTCACTGTGATTACAGAAGAGACAAGTATCCTTTTATGAGGGAGCAGAAGGAAAACAGCTTGACCAGAAAAAAAAAAAAAAAAGAAAAAAAAAGAAAGGAAGGCCATGTGACTATGGAGGAGGAGATTGTGGTGAATCAGCCACAAACCAAGGACTTCTAGTAGCCACCAGAAGCTGAAAGAGCCAAAGACCGAATCTCCCCCTAGCTACTGGAGGAGACATGACCAGCTGACACTTCGATTTCAGATCAGATACTGAATTTGGCCTCAGATCCAGGAAAGACTCAGCTGTTTTTCTGCTGTTTTTCAGTGATCAGTTTAGAAGTCAAGGTCTTGGAGATGCTAGGCCAGTCCTCTCTTCCCAGCCCCTGTCAAGTACCCAGTGTGTGTCAGTAGCTACCAGAAACAGACAGGTAATCAGCAGACAGAAAAGGGGCCCAGACCAAGAAAGGAAGGGAAACTGAAGGCAAATGCAGGAAGCGACTGCAAGGCAGTTGAAGGAAGAGGCCCGGCAGAAGGCAGAGGTAGAGCTCTCGATACTATGGGAGTTGGGTACATTAGGGCTGACCAGACTCAATGACTCTCAGACCACAGAGGCCGTAGGTGTATGAAAGGCTATCTGCTGCCAAGTTAGGCCTTCCTCTCCCACTCAGGAAAGGTACACAGCGCTCTATCACCAGAAGATGGACAGGGAGATAAGACGAATCCAGGTTCAGACTTAGCATGGCCACATCCCAGAGCTCACTACCTCTCTGACCTCAGCCTACCAGCTGAGGAAATGAAGAAGCTGATAACGGCATTGCTTACCAGTGACAAGAACTGATGGAGAGTAGGAATGCTGCCTCCCCAGCCTCTGGACCACAGGCCCATAGTCGGCAGCTCCGGTTCCATGCTTGTGTCTCCTCCTCCTCTTTGGCTCTACCCTCTGACCCCAACCTGGCTCAGCTTCTCAGCACAGTGCGGAGATGGGGGGGGGTGATATTGGCTATTTATAACATGGGATGCCATAAACACTTCCACAAGTATTTCCTGATCAACTAAATCTGACAGAAGTTGCAGAAGCAATACATTTGGAGCATCCTGCTACTTTCTTGCACTGAGGTCATCAAAAATGTGTGAGGGTTGTTTTTGTCTTATAGCCATTTGGACATTTCTTTTTAAAATTAATTAAATAATTAACTAATTAACATCGCAAACGATGCTCCCCCTCTCAGTCCCTCCCTCACAGAGTCCTCCCATCCCTCTTCCCCTTCTCCTGTATGAGGACGCAATTGAAATGCTCCTAATGGGCCACACCCTTCCCTTGCTTCTAGCCCTCTAGAATGCTCGGGCTAACTCTGTCCTGCCTATTTTGGGGAGACAGCCTGGGGATGTCTTCTCAGTCAGGTTTGTGGTCCCAGTGAAGTTTCTAGCTCTCTGTTCAAACACAGGACTAAACAAGCTAATGTTTTCAAGGACGATACATTTTCCATGACAAGAACCAACCCCCATCCCCACTCCCACCCCACAGCCTAGCTGAGTGATCTCAGGGAACTTTGGTGGCTTTCCTTGTCTTCCCTTTCTGTGAAATGAGGTGATAGGAGTCAGCCATTCACGGATCCACTCAGAAGAAGTCAGTGAGGAAGTATACAAAAAGATCTCTGACACATGCGCCCACCCATTCAAGACAGTTTAGCTCAGTCTCTTTTCATGTGAAGGTCTCCAGCAGGCAGTAAGGAGTTTAATTCCTGGCCTCTCCAAGGCCTCACTTCAGTGAGCCTGCCTCCCTGCTCTTTGTT
The DNA here is from genome assembly GCF_011064425.1 of Rattus rattus. Taxonomy (NCBI): domain Eukaryota; kingdom Metazoa; phylum Chordata; class Mammalia; order Rodentia; family Muridae; genus Rattus; species Rattus rattus. Next base: position 57,506,232 of record NC_046172.1, read on the forward strand.
GCCCTGCTGCTCACGAACCAGGCTTCTGGGAGGCCGAGCTTCTAGGTTTTCTTTCTACTACCCATGGGACCTTTCCAAGACAGCCAATGCCCACTTTCTCGCTAACCAAGCTGCTAATGGACTTCAGTGGGTGAGTTCTCTGGTCATTAGTGAGGCTTTCTGTGTTCCATCCAGTCCTGATCCCTCTGCTGGCCCCTCCTATGGCAGCGTGGTCGGTAGTCAGTTAGAATGCCCAGACTACCTTTCCCAGAGCCTTAGCACTCAGCAGCCCAGCAGGCCCCCCGCAGCTCAGAGGCAATGGGCACAGGAGGTGGCTGGCAGCAACCTGGGACAATAAATGCTGAGGTGAGGACCGAGCTGTGGTCTTTGTTCCTCCCTCTGCTGCCACTGGCAGTGAATTGCCCTGATCTCACTCCAGGCTTCTGCCTGTACCACTCCCTCACGGAAGAAATCTCTTGCCAACAGGAGCAACCAACACACAGGTAGCCCACTCTTTAAAGGACTCTATCTGGAAGGCCTGCACTCCCAGGGCCTTTGTGCATCATTCCTTTTTGCTATAGAAGGAAGCTTTGTGTGTGCTTTGTCCCCTGTGATTCCCTCACCAGGCAGAATCTGACCTAGATGGCTGCTCCTTTTCATGGGAGTGAATAGAGCAAGCTAGTGAGAGACAGCACATAGAAAAGATGGAGGGGATGACTAGAGCGGAAACCAGAGACTTCATATCTGAACCTCAGAAATGAGACCTGAAGCTTGGACTTAGGAGAGCTGTAGGTCCTGAGGTGTGTGGAATTCGCACTTAATGCTTATGCCTCTCAGATAGTGTTGGAGGCCTTGCTGCCCTCAGAGAGGACTGGCTATGGTGAGAGCTACCTGAGATAAAAATCTGTGTCTGCCTCTTTTGTGTACGGCCACTTGCCCTTCCTCTTACTATTGTGTACAGCAAGGCACTTACCAGAAAACCATGGGCCCAAATAAACTACTTCTCCTCATAAATAATCCAGTCTCAAATACTGTGTCATAGCAACAGGAAATGGACCAGAACAAAACTCATTCAGTCAGCACTGACAAATGCATCTACATCCTTTAAGAGAACTGCCAGGGATCTGTGCTAATGCGGGGTCAGAACTAGGCTCTGTGATCAGGAGAGAGCAGCCGGCTACAAGCTGCGTGATCTCTGCCAGGGAACCTGGTCTCTCTCTGAGCCATAGCTTCCTCATCTGTGCCGTGGAAATGGGCATCCTATCTTGTGGGGCTGCGATGAGAAACATTGGCCAGCATGTGAAGATCAGACAGGAACATGTGCATGCGAATGCTTGGATGCGTTTAGGCGCTCAACTAAGTACTTTCCTCTCCTATCAAGAAGCCTCTCATCGAGGAGAGTCCAAATCAATTTCTGAATATTTAGGAGGTCTCAAGAGAAGGACAAGGCCCCAAGGAGGAAGGTGAAAGGACTGCAGATAGCAGTAGCTTACATACTGTAAAGAACTGACACGATGAGGCCTTAGATCCAAGAACACGAGCTAGAAAGGATGTTCTAAGGAATTGACATCTGTGCTGAGACATGTACGACATGAAGGAAGTGGCCAGGAGAAGAACTGTGGAAAGTGTGCTCCAGATGGAGACCAGAGTTAATGCAAGGGTCCTGAGGTATAAAGCGGTTTGTGGCTTCTAGGCACAGATGTCTGTAATTGGAACAGAGCAAGTAAGGGGAAAGTGATTACAGATGAAGACAGAGAAGTTGGCAGGGCCCAAAACTGTAGAGAATTTTATAGGCCACGGGTAAGAACTTCACATTTTCCTCTGAGGGACATGGGAAACCCTGGGGCTGGGGCAGGGGGCTGAAGTGATTGGCTTGAAGAGCTGTTGGGGGGGCATCTTAGAAACAGGGGGGCCAAGAAGGTGCTGTTGAGGCAGGGCTGCCGGCAGTGGGAAAGCCCATTCAGGACTGGCAGCCCCTCAAGCTGTAGGAAGGTAGCCGGGCTGGGACATGTGGAGAAGTGAAGATGTTGCTGACTCCCTCATGAAGTGGGTTAAACTCATCCAGTCTTCCTGACACCCCTCGGAGATTAAGTTCATGTACTTTCAGTGGGTAGAAGAGGACAGGGAGGCTTAAAGGGGCAAGTGGCTTGCTCAAGATTACACAGCAAGGAAGTGGTCAGCTGGAGTGGGAAGCAGGTTTCTGGACAAGAGAGCGTCTATATTTTTCTTCCACTGCACACTGGACTGGAGCTAGGCTCCACCTTTGGGTTCCCTATTCTCAGGGGCCAGCTCTGAAGAGACATTCTAAGTGCAACCCAGAGCCTGCCTGGCCAGCCTTATGCTCCCTCCTGTAACCTTAGTGTGTTCATCTATAAATTGTAGAGCAGGCCCATTGTCTCCATAGCAACTTGAGCAGCTAAACGGAATAAGAAGGTATGGAAAACTCCCTCGTCTCTCCCCTCCTAGCCTGCATCAAGCTCTGGACCCACACGCCCAGTGGGATGCCAAGGGCCCCCCCTTAGAAGCTAGCTAGCAGCCTGAGGCGGAGCTCTGCTCACTGCTGCTGCCTGCCTCCATTTCGTTTATTTCTTCAGGGCTCAGGCAAATGGGAGGTGGGCTGTCATACCAGAAGGACACAGCAGAAAGAAGCAAAGCTTGCTTCCTTCTCAACAGACAGAAACCATACTGCTCTGGGGACACCCCAAAAGCCCCTCTGAGAGCCAGAAGAGGCCTCTTCCACCAAGGCCCAGCACCATTCCAAGCTGCAAGGAAGCCTGTGTTCTTTCTAGCACAGCACGCTACGGGTACACCTAGAGGAGCTATGAGTCAGACGTGAGAGATGTGGTCCAGAGCACACAGCTAGAGAGGGTTGGGCCGGAAATGAAATCCTGGTCATCCTCCCCACAAGTGCACTGTGTTGCTAGTCATGGCTGCAGGCAGCCTGCTGTGCACAGCCGGAAAGTGCACATGCCCAGCACATGCCCGAGCTTTAGGCAAAGGTTCCTGTGATAAATAAATGTTCAAAATCACTAACACCCCCTCCCAACCCATGTTCCCTGTCCCTAGGATATGAAATTCCATCCTGATCATCCCCCAAAGAAGGGCTCATTTCCTCCTACCAGCACCCAGGGCCTAGGAGGCATACACCCCTGCCTCTTATAATATAGCCCACTCGCCTTCCTCCGTGGAGACTGGCTTCACCCAAGGTAACTGGCACCCACAATGCCCCTCCTTGTAGCCTCATCACTGACCCCAACCCTGACCCCCTTCAACTGTGGCAAGCAAGAGCATGAGGGCACACAGAGGCCATGCAGAAACTGGTGCTGAGCTGGCCCTGAGGGACCTCACATTGGTGAGCAAGAAAGAGGCCATGGCCTCTGGGGGTGAGGGAGCTAGCAAGGGATTATGGGCTCCTCGCTTGGAAATGATTGGTCGTGACAAGCTCACTGCAGGGACAAAGCCATGTGAAATTGACCTCATCACCAGCGATCAGATCAGCTTGTGTAGTGTGAGGGGAATGTGAGGGGATGTTCAGCTGGGCGATGACCTAGTTAGGGCCTTAAAGAGGCAGAGCAGCTGCCCCACTCTGGGGAGGAGGAGGCAAGGGACTCTAGGGGCAGGCCCCTGGGGAGCTGCAGGTGGAGGACAGCCATTCCCATGCAGCCCTCAGCTGCCCCACAGGATATCTGAGATCTTCCAACTGGGGTCCAGCCTTGCAGGACTGAGGAACAAGGATCGAAGGGGCCAGCCAGGAGTCAAGGGCCACATTCCCACACCTGTCCAGACAGAAGAACAATGGGACACAGTACATACTAGGGATTCCTAGAGGGTAGGAATGGAAGAGAGACCCTAGAAACCAGGGAGAGAATGTATCTAATGACAAATTATTGACTGCGCCTTTAGCACTATTCAGAATACTTCCCACATATTAAATCACATTCAAAGTGACCAATGAGACAGACACTCTGCAGATCTCCATTTTATAGATGGGGCTTGGTGAGACTTAGAGCTTTTATGTAGTCATGCTCGAGAGATGCGGTGCTGGAGGCTGTGCTGCTCTTCGCTCACAGTGACAGGGTTGACCAAATGTGACAGGCCAAATAAAGACACCACTAGGAGGTGGCCCGTTCCTTTGAGGCCATGCCTTTCCATCAGGCCCTAGGGGCACAGAGGGGCTGAGAACTGGGGCAGGAAGGAGAGGGTGTCAGGAACTCCAGGAACAGGTGCCTGCTTTTCCCTTGGAGCCTGTTTCCTGACACTTGCATGAGGGGAGGGAGGGACATGTGGCCAGCTGGGCAGAGCAGACCCCCTTTCTGCCAAGTGTTGCCTTAGGGGATATGATTCCTGCAGGCTGGGAGTTCAAGTGGGGGGGTGGTGGCGATTCAAGGTGGGGGCGGGGTTTCTGGTGGGACACATGGTATTAACTCTTTCATTGGTAATATGTGTGTGTAGAAAGCTAAGCCCAGGGCCTGGTAGGGAAGAGAAAGACACTCCCAAAATATGCAGCCGGCAGCAGTCCTCAGGAGGTGAAGGTCAGAGCAACAGCTGCAGCATGAAGCATCCTGGTTGGCTTCCGGGAACCATTCCAGAGAGGCCTGAAATTTCTCCCTTGAGGGCTAGAAGCATACACAAGATGCCTGTCACCCTCCCCCCACCCCCAAAGATTTGAAGAGCACCTGAGGCCAGTGCCTAGGGTCTCCAGCACGAGCTGATGGGCCACATAGAACTGGTCAGGCCCAGAGAGACCAGCCCCCATTCCAAGTTTGCTGTGGGCCTAGGAGTTAAGGTTGAGAGACTCTTATGAGCTCAGACCCTCTGTGCTGGGGGTGACTAACAGAAACATTAGCTGGACTGGATTGTTCTGTGCTCTCTCCAAAAGGTAGCCAATCCTAAAGTGCCCCCAGGGTAGGCCTTTCTGCCATCTTGATCCTGTGCACCCTGTCCCCTGAGTACCCAGGAATGAGGTCTTAAGGTCTTGGCAGAGATAAGCTGGTTTTACAACTTCTTTCCCATTCTCCGTGTACCTTGATTTCTGGCCACTTTCTATCCCCCACTGCGTGAAACTGAACAACTAAAATACTGGTTCTCAGCCTGTGGGTAGTGACCCCTTTGGGATCAAATGACCGTTTCACAGGGATCACCTAAGACTATTGGAAAACACAGATATTTTTACATTATGATTCCTAAAAGTAGCAAACTGACAGTTATGAGGTATCAACGAAAATAATTCCATGGTTGAGGGTCAGCACAACATGAGGAACTATATTAAAGCGTCACAGCATTAGGGAAGTTGAGAACCACTGCTGTTGGTGGTAGGGGGTACACAAGGATGTGTGACCAGCAGCCCTGTCTGGAATGTTTCTGGTGCTTCACCCAGGTTGCTTTGGAAGCTAAGGCTCTCTCTCTCAGCAAGCGGTGCGATGATTCTGATTTGAAGGGATTCTGTTTCTCTCTTGAGGACCCAGGGGGGGGGGGAGACAGAGAGAGACAGAGAGACAGAGAGAGAGACAGAGAGAGGGGGAGAGAGAGGGAGAGAAGAGAGAGAGAGAGAGAGAGAGAGAGAGAGGAGAGAGAGAGAGAGAGAGAGAGAGAGAGAGAGAGAGGGAGGGGAGGGGGAGGGGGAGAGAGAGAAAGAGAGAGAGAGAGAGAGAGAGAGAGAGAGAGAGAGAGAGACTGGGCCTGGGCAGAGAAAGAGCTACTCCTTCAGGAAGACTTTGGAAGGGTGATCAAAGGGCAGACAGAACTGGGTGGTCTAGTGATCTCAAGGGTGACACAGCTGCTGGGAAAGAGTTCAGGACAGGTCTTTTTGGTCAGGCTGAACTGTTACGCAAGGGGACAGCAGTCTCTAGGAAGAGTGAGACCTGAGACCTGTGTGCCTGGAGAGGTGGAAATGGAGGCTGTGTAGGACAACCATGTGAAGCAACGTAAGGGGGCCAGTGATAGAAGATGGCGCCTTCTGCCTCCACGATCCCTTTTGTGCGCATGTCTTTGTGGCAATTAATACAGACCCAAGGGATATTCGTCTTCTTGTCAACTCTTCCTCGCTGAAAAATTTGTGCAAGTACTTAAAGCTAGAAGCAAAACAAAAGGCTTACGAACAAGTCCAGGGTATAGTAAGAGGAGGGAAAAGAAAGGAGGGAAGGGTAGAGAATCTCAAAAACGAGGAACACACAAGAAACAGAATCACGAACAGAAAAGGAGGCACAAATGCAGGGGCTGGGGACACAGAGAAAGGGAATATAGGAAAGGTTTCAGGGGCACCCAGGCTAGGAAGGAAGTTATAGCAACAGAGACCATCCCCTGACTCCATTTGCTTCTGTCCCTGTCTTAGCAGTTGGGAGGCTTTGGGGTAGGAGGGGGGCTGTACAAATTACTTCCAAGCTGAGGTAGTGGCGGCCCACTGCTCCTTCAGAGGCTGGGGAGGTACCTGGGGCCAAAGAGACTTTTGGCGGCAGCTACTGACAGGAGTGAGGGTGGGAGGCAGTGCATGGGTAAGAGGTGGAGGGAAGACCCGTTGCTCTTCCTGAAAGGAAGCCAGAGGCAGAAGAGGCTTGAGGCCCACGCAAGTGGGTGAGGGTGAAGAACTCCTCAGGAATGAGACAGGCAGCTTCTGAGCTGAGAGAGGGGCTGCCGCTGCCATCCTCAGATCCTGGGGAACACATCCTCCTGAGCAAAAGAGAAAATCCTGCTGTGCTGCTTTAAATAGCCACACATTCTGACAAGGCTTATTCACACCTTCACATCAGACTCTTGTACAGAGTTTTCCCACATCGAGGCAGCAATCTCTATGGTTCTGCAATTATATACCTATCCATTTATGCCTTTCATTGCTATGTATGGCCACATCCGCATCTATAACTGTGTCTGTGCCATTGTAGTTGACGCTACGCCTATATGGTCAATATGGGACTGTCTCTGGCCATTGCTCTCTACCCATTTAGGAGCGGCTTGGAGACCTAGGGGTTGGAGCCTCTGCTTTTTCAGCTTCCTGGCTCCATAGCCATAGCATGGCTTTGTAGGAGTTGTGCTGAACCAGCTTCCCCACTTTTCCTTTCCCGTAGATATGTGGCCATCTTAGGTTTGGACCAAGAGGTTACATCCTGGCTGAGCTCAAGAAGGCTACGTTTGTAAGGCAGAAGCAACTGCTTAGCCCGCATCTGTGGTAATGAGGAAGGCAAGAGAGCATAAAGAAGGCTAAGCTGGGAGTATGGTGGGAAGAGGAGAGGGAGCCAGGAATAGGAGAGCAATTAAGTAGTTGTAAACTTTAATTATGGGTGGCCCAGCAGTGTCACCAGCCTGTGTGTAACCTAGGACAAAATCTTGCCTTTCTGGGCTTTGAGGTCCCCACCCATACCGTCGTTAAAGTCCTCCTAAGATGACAGCCGACAAACCTTTCAGATCCTGGCATCTTACCACTGGAGAGCTTTGAGCATAACAGCCCAGTGTAGTCAGAGGGATAAGTGTGGGTGGGCACAGTGCTATGGTTCTGAACACGCATGCCACCCCTAATGATGGGTAGATGACATCTATCTGCACCTTCGATGCCCCTTAGAGAATGTGGGAATGGTAATAGTACTATGAGGTACTGTACATACGTAATGCACTGCTCTGCGCAGCATCTGGGTGGAGTACCTGCTGCCCATTACTAGTCACAGTTTACCATACCCACTGATGCCATGTTTTGCAAGAGATAAGTCAAGGGTCAGCATCACTGGAGGATGAAGGAAAAAGAAGTAAAAGATCCTCTCACACGCCACTCATTTTCTTCTCTAATTTTCCTTTTGACTTTTCGAAATAGTCTTGTTATTTAGTCCAGGCTGAACTGGAATTCTCTACAGGCAATCAGACAGCCCAGGTGCCTCAGAGGACTTACTCGGTGCACTTAGAGTTAGGTGGGAGTAATCCCTTCTCTGGGCTTCTGGCTGTGTCTACCAAAGACCCTGCTTTAGGACTGCCCGCCGCCCCTCCCGCTGACCAGGACATAGGTCCCTTGGCACACAACTATTTCCTAAGGCGCCCTTCTAGGGATTCTCTCTCACTCAAGGCCCAAGATCCACAGGATGTCCCATTCCCCAGAGAGCCAGTGCTATCTGGAAGCCTCCCATGGAGCCTGTAGGCAGATTTGTCTCTCAGACCCACCGAGTCAACAAGCAGAGTCCAGGGTTCCAAGGTGGCAGCCAGCCTCAGCTTTCGCAGGGCCAGCATTACTGGCCTGCTCTATCACAACTAGCCTACTACCGAGCACTTCCGACTTAGGCAGGCACTGCTCCGTGCTGTTTTTGTGTTTGTTTTGTCATGCTGAGAAGGGACCCTAGGGCCTCAAGTATGCTAAACAAGTGTCCTAACTACCAGCCACATTCTAAAAGCCCCAAGGCCCCTATGGGGCAGGTGCGCTCATTTCAATTGGATTTGCACTCAAAAGCTAAGGCCAGAGGGAGCCCAATAACACATTATCTCAAGGCAATTGCTGTTGCTTCCTTAAATCTGGGTTTGTGTTGATCCCCAGCCAGTCTTCAGGTCCCCTACAGATTTCTTCCTTGTCTCCAGGTCACCTAGTCTATACCCTCGGGCTCAAAGCCCAGGCCTCTTCTACTCTACCTCACTGCCTCCCCTGGAAGGGTTACCCTCCTGCTCCGTGCCCCAAAGACAACCGAAGAGGCAGTCCCTTCCCCCTTCCTTATTGTTGACAGCTCCAGCGCCTTCCAGTCAGCCTCTCCAGGAGGACAATTCCGACTGGCCAACGGGTGTCTCTGCCTGCCCTTCTCCACCCCGGCTCCCACGTGGGGAGCCGGGCTCCCTGGCTTAGGCTGTCCCATTCACACAGAGCCTTCCCCCATTGTCCAGGCCTGTCACTCAAGCCTAGAATTAGCATTTCTAAAGCCATCTCTTAGACACTACTAAGACCTTGACAAAAAAGAAGATCACTTTAAAACACTCACTTTGGGAAAGGATCTTGCTAGACAGGAAAGCTTAGCTTTAGATTCAGGGTTCCAGGACTCAGTGTGTTCACTGTTAAAATGGGGAGAACCGCTCTCTTTCCTCTCTACAAGTAGAACGCCAAAGCTTTCTAAATTCAGTGAAGTGGAGTGGCACCTGGGGCCCCAGAACAACTAACTACCTGTAACTTGCCCGCGGTTTCTTGAGCTCTGTTATTCTGGATCCTCCATTCTCCACCCACATGCCAAGGAAGACATGGAGTTTTGTCAAAACTGGTTTTCCCTGCCCTAACCCAAGCGGCCTTTGTTAGGGCCCTGGCAGGATGGGGCATGAATGGGGTGACTTCTTTGCCCTGGCATCTGCAACCCGCCTAAACAACTTGGGTGGAGAGACAGCGCCACCCAGTGGTTGCCTGGGCAGTAAGCCAATCTTTCCTGAGCTGGATCCTTACAGACCTCTGGCTTCTGGGTGTTCCGCAGAGCTACCTCTCCAGAGAAATACTTTCAAAACTCGAGGAACTGCACTGGCATTGGTTTCGCGAAGGAGCAACTCAGCTCAGCTCAGCTTTTGCCTTCATCCCTTGCGCTCCTCCCGTCACACAGCCGATTCCTTATCCCTACCCGCGAGGCTCTTGCTTCCACTGCAGGTTCTATTGTTGCTAACCAGGCCTTTTCCATCCCTATACCTCACGTTCCTTCATCTGGAAAATGGTAGGCAGGATACTCCTTAGTAACCCTCTGTCCTTCCTGATGGGCTGGGGAAATAGGAAGTAGGGTTTTTGTGGGCTAGAAGGAGGGTGTGTGCTTGTGGTATAAGGCATTTCTCCAAGCCAATAGGCTACCACCACCATGGCTCCGGTCCTACCCTGCCAGGCATTAGCAAAAGCTGGGTCAGGACAGGGAAAACAGTTCTGAGGTAACCCCATGTCTCCCCTGCCTGGAGACGCACAATCTACTGATCATCCTGGATGAACACCAAAGAAACGGAGCTGCTCCTTCCCACACCTTCTTTCTTTGCTTCAAAGCGCCACTTACACGTCCTTTCTGCCTCCTGCCCTCCTCACTTGCTTGTTTACTGTAAGATGCGAGCCACCTTCTTCCAGTCTGATAGGAAGCAAAAGGTGGCACTGGTGATCCCCTAGGCTCCAATTTAAGTCATCCCCACTCCATTCCACTCCACAGTGAGGAGATTTCCGTAGCAGGAAGCAACAGGAACCCATGAGGGGAGAGGGAAGTTAGCTGTCAGCCCCAGCCATCTGAAGCACTCAGCAGACCTCCCTCCCTGGGGGCCTCCCACTCGGCAGACATCCCCCTGGGCCTCCTGGCATGCTCCTCTGGGATCTTGGCTCTGTGCTGGAGGGGGGCAAAGGGATTCCAGGCTCCCTTGCTTTGGGTGAGGAGAGGCATTTGAGCCGGGAAGATTTTTTTTTTCTGTCTAGAGTTCACAGAAGAGTCCAGAAATATGGAGCTAATGGAGAGAACCGAGGAGCCTGGAGATGGGAGTTGAGTAATTAGTGAGGAAGCAGCCTACCCAAAAGTTGAGAACAGCTGGCACCAGAGATCTGTCGCACCAGGGTCAGGGCTCTCCAGTCCCTTGCTGTAAGTTCCCATAGCTTAGGAGCATAGTCTGGGTGTGGGGGTGCTGTGTTTAAGAAGAGCCCCCATCCAGAACAGCTCTCCTCAAACTGTTATTGTTATTAGAATGATCTATGAGGGTCTGCCCAGAGAAAGTATTGTGCAACTAAAAACATGAGGATTGGGACTGGTGTTGTAGCTTAGTATACACAAAACTGTGGGTTTAATTCCCCAGTCCCAGTCAAAAGAAAACCATTGAGGTTTAAAGGCACAGATTTAAGCCCTTCTTACATCCGACAAATAGGGAAACTGAGGCCAGAAAAGTAAATTAACATGCCCTGGCACACAGAATAGGGCTGTCTACCCACAAAGTCTGAAGTAAACACTTCTAAGAAGAGCAGATGGAAGATGTCTAAGGCAGTAGACACACTTTTGGTGAAGTCTGAGGACTGAGGTCTGAAGGTGAAGGGAGAGAACTGAACTCAGGTATGTCCTCTGACATCCATCTGCAGACTCCCACATACATGCACATACATAAATACATACATGAAAGGGGGGGACTAAGATATTTTAAAAAGAGCAATTGAATTCCATGAAAATTTCTAATTCCTCTTCAGTTTATATATAATCATGCAAACTGTAAAACACGCCACCTTCTTTGGAGGGCAGCAGTAATTAGGGACATGTTTGCAAGCCATACTCCTGGCTAGTCTGGAAAACACAGCCATTCTCCTGCTTCAATCTCCCGAGTGCTGGGATCACAACCGTATAGCACTGCAACCAAGAAGATCTTAGCCTGTCTGACAAGATGTCACCTAAGCACCATTAAAGACATTTGCTGAAATGTTGGGCGTGATCTAAAAATCATAATAAACCCATGCGTATAAGCAAAGGGTTTGTTGAAGTGGACTAAATTGTTTTTACTTGTTGCTCAAGCCAGGGTGCATGTGTAGCAGGGGCGGTGGCGGCAGTGGCGTTGGTCGTGGGTGTTGGCTGCTGCCGCTGCTGCCGCCGCTGCAAATGTCTGGATTATTTTCCATCCTGAGTTTGACATTAGCTTCACTAATGTTTGATATGAAGTGGAAATAGGAAAAGCCTTCTGTTGCTTTGAGGTCGAAATATGCAAGATGCAGCTGTAAAGACAAAGGAGCATTTCCCACTTGAACAGACTCCTTTTGTCCCCAAGCTCCTGGCAGGTGCTGGGGAACTTTGGCCTTCCCTTAGCTCTCTATGGACTGGCATGTACCACAGAGCCACATTCAGAGACACTGGAGCATGGGCTCCTGCTTCTCCTTGTGAAATTTGTCTCTAGGAATGCTTTTATCCTAGGCTGCTTTCCCTCTCTCATCGTGGGCAGGATATCAGAAAAATAAATCTTGCCATGTCATGGTAGCACATACATGTCATCCTAACAGACTACTGAGACAGGAAATCACCAGGAGTTCAAAACTAGCCAGGAGATTCCAGACCAGCCTGAGCTAGATAATGAAAGCTCATCTCTAAAAACAAATAAACAGAACCAACAGTCTAATGGTCTAAGCAGCTAGGGTAAGGTATCACTATACCTTAGAAAGAAGCTACCAACAGAACAGTGAATGACAAACAAGGAATGGGTGGACTAGGCACTGGTTTGGATTATCCCTGTTCCTTGTTTTTTACCCTCCCTCACACCGTCCTGTGCCCCTAGCAGGCAGAGTAGGTGGCTGTCTGCTACTGACTTCACTCAATGAGGCTCTACCAAGCCCCTTTGCTCTCTGAGCCTCAGTTTCTTTAATCTGTAAAAAAGGGGGGCTAAGGAAGTCACAATAGCAATCAACCCCAGAATGGGGGAATCAATTAGCAATCACATATGAGATAAGATTCTAGTGCTTGGAACATATAAAACACTCCGACAATTCAAGAATAAAAAGATAATTCAACCTTTCAAAATGAGCAAGAATAATTTGGAGAAATAAGTTCTTTCCAAAGAAGCGGTTTAAATTTCCATTAACGCGGAAAGTTGTTCATCGTCTCATAGTCATTAAGGAAACACAAGTCAAAACTACAGAGACGGGTTTGTGGGTAAAGGTAAATGGACTTCCACCCTGACAACCTGAGGTCCATCCTCGAAACCCATATGGACACACACACACACACACACACACACACACACACACACAGCAACACCAAAACTATCGTTGAGATTTCACCTCACATTCACTGTCACACTAGAATAAAATAAAAATCAAACCCCAGAAAATAGTAACTGCTGCTAAAGATGCAGATTAAAAAAAAAAAAACCAAAACCTTTGTGCATTCTTAGTAAGACACAGAGCAGTCAATCAGTGAGGGAAACAGCTCAAAAGATTAAACCTAGGGCTAAGCATGTTGGCACGTGCCTGGAGTCCAAAACAGAGTCAGGAGGATTACAAGTTTAAGACCAGCACTGGCTACACAGTAAAACCCTATCTTCATAACCTAGGCGCGACCAGAGCCTTTAAGTCCAGCACTGGTGAGGTAGTGCAGGTGGGCCTTCATGAGCTCAAGCAACTGCACCCCTATTTTCCAATCCCCACCCCAACTACAAAACCGAGTTCTAGGCCAGCCAGAGGCTATACAGTGAGACCTCATCTCAAAAAAAAATCCAGAGGGGCTGGAGATGGCTCAGCAGTTAAGAGCACTGCTGCTCTTCCAGAGGACTGGGTTCGGTTCCCAGTACCCACATAGTGACTAACAACAGTCTGTAACTCCAGTTCCAGGAAATCTGATGCTCTTTTCTGGCCTCTGCAGAAATTGGACACACATGGTGCAGAGACATACACAGGGAAGATTCTCAGACAGATGAAATTTTGAAAATTCAAAAAAAAAAAAAAGACAAAACAAATTGTAAAACCTGAAATTACCATATTGCCATTGCTTTATTTCCGTTTCTGTGATTAGAATACCTTGCCACTCCCCCACAAAAAATAACTTAGGGGAGAAAGGGTTTTCTTAGCTCCTAATTCCAGGTCACAGTCCATCACTGCAGGGAAGTCACAGCGGCAGGAGCTTGAACCAGCTGGTCAGACATCCACAGTTGAGAGCAGAGAGGAATGAACACATGCGTGCTCACTTTCTTGCTAGTATTCAGCTTGATTTCTCTAGTCTTACTCAGTTCAGAACCCTCTACCTAGGGGATGGTACTTCCCACAGTGGTCTGTGTCTTTCCTACAACAATGAATTTAATTAGGACAAATCCTCAGAGGTGTGTCCACAGGCCAACCCAGTGTAGACAGTCCCTCACTGAGACTTTCTTCCCAAGCGATTCTGGGTTTTGTCAAGTTGACAGGTAAAACTAACCATCACACCTATCATATAGCAATTTTAATATTAAGTGGGTACCTGCGAGCACACCTCCACACACAGCCTACACATGAAGGTTCATAGCAACAGTATTCATAGTAACCCAGAGGTAGAAGTGAACCTCAAAGTCTCGTCAACTGATTAATGAACAAGCAAAAAGCCGTATGTCCGTATAGTAGAATACTCTTTATCACTAGAAGGGAATGAAGCACTACTGATACAGGGTACAATATTGACAGACCTTGGAAACATTACAGTAAGGTACAAAGGGCATATATTAATGATTCCATTTATATGAAGTGTTCATAACAGCAGATGTATAACAATAGCTAATAAGCCAATATGGTTAATGGGGTCTATGGGCAAAGGGGATAGAATTTAAATCCTGGAGGCAGTGTAAACACTGTGAAATGAAACGCCGCTGAGAGTTGTCTGCAGTTTTTTAAAAAGACACGGAACAGATTAAATATTATTTTGGTCCCGGAATTGAACCTAGGACCTTATGCAAGTTTGGTGACTGCTCTACCATGGAACTCTATCTCCAATCCCTTTTTAATTGCACACTTTAAAGGGGGAAAAGTTGATGATATGTGAATCATATCTTATTTTTTAAAAGAATGAATTATAGTGGTGATTTACCAATTTGGCAGACTCACAAGTCGCCCCTCTGCATGAAAGCCTGTATGTTTAACATGCCCCTGGAGGGATTCAGATGCAGCCAGGTTTGGGAGCCTCTGGACTAGCTCTCCCATTCTCAGCTCTGCTCGCATCTGTAATGAGGGGCACCTGTAAACAGTTGCACACAACCCTTTTCTCTATGGGAGCTGGCCCCTCTCGGGTTCTGCATGCCCTGAAACAACCAGACCTCACACCCTAAGAAGGACCTGTTGCATTAACTACAGAAACAGACCCCTCTTGTGCTCCTGGGCCCGCAGGGGGGGTTTCCCCAGACCTCTGCAAGCCTCTGCAGTGGTCTGCTGATGTTGGCTTCCCCAAATGAGGGCTTCGTTCCTTTCCCCTCCCCCCTCTTCTTCCTCCAGAGCTTCCTTCTATGGAGTCTGAGATCTACTATCCCTTGATTTGACCACACCAATGCCAAACCTTTGCAGCAGGCAATGGGGTGAAGGAAGTTGGACCCCACTAGGGGACCTGACAGAGGAGCAAGCCACGGGGATAAACCTTAGACACCCAGGAAACTGCCTGCTGTGGGCAGCCTGCCTCTAGGGCCTAGCTCAGATTACAAAGAAAGATCTTAGAGAAGCAAGCCCAAGCAGTTGAGTGCCTCTGGCTCCTGCCTCATGACCAAGGATGCAAGTATCTGTGAAAGCCTAGAAGACCCTGGACCTTGCTGGTCAGCTGCAAGCTGTTGGGGAATCTTGGCCTGCCTTGCCTGTCTGAGGCTCAGATTATCCTTCCTCCTCCCAAGGACTATGGCATTAACTGAGAGACAGCCATGTGCTGGGCACAACATGACATGCTCTGAGCTACTTCATATAATCTTCATGGTGACATCTGACAGTGGGAATTCCTCTTTTCTCAGGGTCTCTGAAACGTATTCATTCACAGAACCAGTATTTACTGGGCAGTGATGTACCAGGCACTTGGCTAAATGCTGAAAGTAACAACAGTGGGTGAGATCCTTTTACTTTTGGGGATTCCATTTTGTTTCTGGCCACAGAAGGAACTCTCTTGAAGTGATTGGGCTGAGCTATTCAGCCCTGCCCACGGGTTCCTATATCCTCCTGCCTCAGTTTCTCCCTACATGTGTAGATCCTCTTCACTGGAAGCACTCAGGTTGTCCTGTGGTTGGTAGTGCCAGGAAGTGGGGAAAGCATTGTTCACATCTTGTCATCATGGCTCTTGCCCATTCACTCCACCCTTGTTTAATTGATTGGCAGCAACTTTCCTTTACATGTGCTTACTTCGGGACAACACAAACCTTTGAGGCTTACCTCTGTGCCAAACTGCAAGGTCCATTATGTCTGTCGTCTTCTAGTTCTGTTGTCTTCCTAATAAACCTTCAAGTGAGTATGTCCAGCTGTGGCTGTGGCTGTGGTTGTGGCTCCCTGGTAGAATGCTGACCTAGTATGTACAAGCCCCAGCACACAAAAATAAGTTGGTTATTCACGCCATAAGAGTGTTTATTTATGTGCCACTTACAATCTGGTCATGCCAGTCACATGAATGTGCTCTGGGGAAGGAGGAGGACAGACAGTATGAGTCCCCCTGCTTCATGGAGGAGAATGTCACCTATGTCAGGAAGCAGCTTTGGTAAACCCTGAGCATACTGGGTTCAGAAATACCCCACTGGAAAGCTGTGTGGTATAGGAGAGACTCCAGGAAGAGATGAGGAAGAAGGGCAGCGGCCAGTGGCGAGGCAGCCCTTGTAATGTGAATGATGCTTCCCAAGCTCCCCAGTACCTGATCAATCACCGATTTACAGAAGACCTGAGAAAGATGCAATGAGAGGTCTAGGGCTGGAGCACCATTGAAGAAGCCTGGCAATGTTTCTACATTATGCAAATTCTGCGTGCCCTTAATATGATAGCACAGTTCAGGCCAAATCTATTCATATTTGATAAGATTGGAGAGCCTGGATCATGGTGGCTCCCTGGCCCTGACCAAATAATTTCATTGTACCTCACTTTCCCCATTTGAAGAAAGAGGACCTTCCTTACACCATGGCTCTGAGGAGTAGCTGACACAAAATGTATGAATGGAGCCTCACCCAAATATTATCCTGACTATTCAGAATTCAGTACACATGCTTTGGCTCCTTTGGTTTGTAAGGCAATGTTCCAAGCATCTGACTGTGGCAGGGAGGGGGAGGAAGGGGGGGGTGTGAAGGGGGGTGAGATGAGCACAGTGCTGTCCTTACAGCCGAGGAGCCAAAACAGACAAACTGTTTGGCTTGATCCCTATGAAATGGCCAACATTCAACCAGCTTTTGGCCCACAACCCAGTACTACTCTGACATCCGGATCAGAGAGCAAAGTAAGCACAAAACGGGATGGGGGAGGGGAGAGACTTTCTGGAAGAATAAGGGCTGGCTCCTCCAATCAGTCTGCTTCCAGAGACTTGAAGGTCTTGAAGGGGTGGGCTGCAGTGGGCTGAGAGTCAGGCAGCCAAGCCTGCCAGGCTGGAAGTATCGAAGGGCAGTTGAGCCCAGGGAGCTGGGTGGGACTCGTTGTGGAGGGTCTTAGCTGGTGACTTTGAAATTGAGCCTTAGGGGTTGGCAAACAGAAGCTGCTATCGTTCCTTCATGTTTAGTGAGCTGAGTAGCCCAAAGTGGTCCAGCAGCTTTGTAACTCTGCCACAGGAAGCAGTGGTGGCAGCAGGAGAAACTAGCCAAAAAAGGAAGGTTCTGGAAGGGAGCTGGGAAAATGTATTCTTGAATGGCCAAGGGAGGCTGAGGAATGTTTTCCCCTGGAGACCTTGTAGGGAAGTCTTTAATAAAGTCTGGTTCTAGAACTGTTCTGCCCAGAGGCCCTGGACCAGATGACCTATTTGGGATCTTTCCAGTCTGCAGCTTAGGTGATCTCATAGTTCCTTATTCCTCCGGATAGGGTAACCTCTCCCAATCACACTCATTGGGGTTATTCCTCCCCTTAGAGATCCCAGGTTCCCAGAGCCACAGCTCTTCCGGTTGATGATTCACAACATTGTCAGCAAAATCATGCCAGTGTCTAGCCGCCATCCTCCTTGCTGTCAGCCTGAGTCAGCAGAGCTGTTCTCCCACTGTCCCTTAGAGGTGATAAAGCATAGATTAGCCCACCGAGACAAGATATACCTCACCAGTACAGTGGATTTTTAACTCAAAGAGCCTTGGATCTGGGTCTTGGCAAGTTGTATGAGCTTGAGAACGTCTTTTATGGGCAGGGAGTGAGTAAACTGACATTTGTGGATTGCTACTAGATGCTCTATACTTATTTACTGGATGAATCTGATAGAGGCATTATCTTTATTTCATGGGAAGGGGAGTTGAGCGAGGCTCCATGCTGCTCACCACTTATTCACGGTCCAACTGCTAAGTCCTATAGCTACAGTTGAAGGAAGGTTCATACCTTAGAGTCTGGTGACAGCTGCTGCTTTATCATGCACAGCCTTGGTTTCTACTACGTATAAACTGGTGGATGAATTTTCTAGGAGGAGTCAAAAGATATGTATTTGCAGGGTATGATGGCATATGCAGTAGTAGGGGCAAGAGGATCAAGAGTTCGAGGCTAGCTTGGGCTGTATAGTATAACCTGGTCTCAAAAGTCAAAACAAAACTCCCTACATATGGCATGGGAGGGACATATAAACCAAAAAGTGCAGCTACTAAGAATTGTAAAGCTCAACCCTAGCCACACCTCTAGGCTTCTTTACTTTGGTTGTTTCCGTTTCAGTTCTTACTTCATTGGATGGTCATATACATATACATGGCAGCGTGAGGGATGGAACCGTAGGGCCTTGTGCATGCTATGCAAGTACTCTACCATTGAGTCATCCAAGCCCTGTCAAGCCTTTCTTTAGTCTGTTTGCTTGCCTGATTCACTTGGGAGCATCTCCAGGGCGTGCTGCCTGCCCTGGCTCGTGGTAGCGTGCAAGAAGCCCAGCTTAAGTGGCTGGTGGATGCGCAGCTTTCCTCCGACTTGTAATGCCTTTTTAGAGTTCCAATTGCCCTCCCTCCTCTCAGCTGCAGACCCATAATCAGCACACAGAAGCTAGCATCCTCCCTCCTACCTGCCGCCAGTCATGCTGACCTTGGCCAGCTGGATCCCAGTCTTCAGCATGTAGCTTTAGCCTCTTTGAAAGCTCTTTACACAATTCTATTGCTCTACCGTTGCCAGGCTACTGAGAGAATAAATGACATGCTTCAGTTATGCTCATATGCTGTACACTTTCCTACTTCTGTACCCTGGCTCCAGGGCTTTGACAGAATGTTCTTGCTCATCCAATGTCCC